>NC_069001.1:25787337-25791548 GCF_001194135.2 Octopus bimaculoides | reverse complement strand
ACACACACACACACACATATATACGAGTACTAATACACATAGATACCAGTGCGCGCACAGACATATACATACATACATACGTATCTATATATACATACATACATATATGCACTTACGCACACAGATATATATATATATATATATATATACATATACATATATATATATATATATATATACAGACGCTCACACATACATTTCCCCATTGCACAACTTTAAAATATCTGAAGCCGGTTCTTCATTACTCTGCAGAATTTGTTCAGACGCAACTACGTCCTACAATTTTAGGCCAAAATGTCTAACCAAAGTCAGTCATCCATAAAGACTTTGACGTTACCCAGTATTGCAACGTGAGAAAAGCCGTTATTTAAACCACGAAATATATACTTCGCATGTTGCGCAGGCTGCATTCTCTTACGATAGCCAAATACAGTCGATTTCTTTTGGCTCCTTACCAATTAAAGTTTCACAAAGTTTAATAGGTAACATCGTTATTAACTTTGTGGAATCGTTATTTCTTACACCGTTATTTCTTACAATGCGTTATTCCTCACCGCGGTGGTGGCCCATGAAGCGAGGCCGCGCAAAGCAATCGCTTGATATTCCCTGCTTGCTTTGAAGAGAAACCGCATTGCAACTATTTGGCACAGGTAATATTATTCTGTTCACAAATTGACCGCAATTTGGCATCCACTCAGACCAAAAATTAAGAGATAAGTTGGGTGCTTCAAGCCAACAAAACAAATGATTGAGACAGTGCCTCGTCTGTTTAATATTGCCCTATGCAGCTATATGTTGTACTTAGCAAGCTTTTCATTGACTGCTTCCCAGACGTTGATCTCTCTCCGTCATTGGAATCGGGCTATATTGTCTCATCTCTAAGAAAGGCGACCTGATTGAGTGAGTCAAATATCAGCTTAATTCTTCTCCTAAGCTAATGCCGGTAGCCACTAAAAACGACCGGCTCCTAAAACTTGCTTCTCTCTCCCTTTCTGTTTTTGTCACTCTCTCTTAACGATTTATGGTTTTCATAATATTCGATCAACTGGCGACCCAATCTCCTTCATTCACAGCAGGATCGTGTCTGAATACGTTAATGAAAATAATACTTTCACCCTTTCTGCAATAATTTCATCAAAGCTTAACATGCGAATGTGTTATAGAAATTTTCTCCCAATAGTCACTAGTTATATATACATATTCGATGCATAGTTACCTTACAGTTCGCGTGTTGACGAACGTTTGTCCCGTTTTCTGTCGATCTCTTGCTCTCCCCTAACCTACTTGCTGCTAGATCAATCAACAACCATTTTTATGTAGATTACATTACTTAACATCCTGAACCAACTTTCTCAAGCCATACCTAAACCTATCACACATTGACTCAACGAACAGAAATCTCGAAAGCATGATCAAATAGGGATACGTGAAATATTTTTCTTTCAACAGGAAAATATACCACAAACTATTCAACTCATATTAACGAAAAGATTC
Organism: Octopus bimaculoides; assembly: GCF_001194135.2. NCBI lineage: Eukaryota > Metazoa > Mollusca > Cephalopoda > Octopoda > Octopodidae > Octopus > Octopus bimaculoides. The sequence goes on along the minus strand of NC_069001.1, from coordinate 25,790,054 downwards.
TGTGCAACTTCTCCTAATTCCTGAGAAGCATTCAGCTAGAGTCCTCAAATTCGCCCCATATTTAGTGTCTAAATAAAATTATGCATATCTCCTGAAAAAATCATATCTACGACTGCTTTCTAGCGACCAACTTTTCTCTTCAGAATGGGAAAAATACTCGGCAACCAACAAGTATTGTCACCCTTCAAAGCACAGATGTGGCTTCATTGAACTGTTACACTCAAATCCAGGGAGGTTTTTGTTTGCACCTCCCCACATCTCCGATCAAATCCAGAAAAGAAACTATAAAATGACGGGCACAAATTTATTCATAGAAACACTCCGGCCTATAGCCAATAGGAGTGCTGTCCCCAGATTGAACCATTTCTACTGCGACTAATCTTGAATCTATCCGAGACGATTACATTTACAATCCATATACCCCGCCTGTCTGTCTCACGCCTGTTCATTATTATGTTCTGATAATCACACCAGTCCACTCAATCATCATAATCACTAATTCTTCGATGCCAGAATGTCACCCGTTTCTTTTACCAATCAATCTCTTAATATCCACGAAAGTTTTGATTTAAAATTGAAGACGAATATGTATGATATGAATCTGTCCTATGTAAGAGGAACGGCGATATGCATAGTCACCGCTAGTTCATCCAGATACAGCATGCAAATGAGCTGGAGGACCGAAATTTCTGTAAGTTGCTGACAGAAGTAAATTGCATAGGTTCGAATCAAACCATTAAAAAAATAATGTATAAATATATATGTTTTCGAAGCAGCCAAATGACATATAGGCTACAGGGAAGGAGTACTACAGTGTGAAACGGGGCAGGATAGCACAGACTGATGAATCTTTGCTATGTTGATTTGTTTTATGGCTTTGTTGAATTCTTTCTGATTTGCTGTTTCCTCCGAAAAATGACAGCTGCTCAATATCATCTAGCAAAGATTCATCAGTCTGTGCTATCCTGCCTCGTTTCACACTGTAGTACTCCTTCCCTGTAGCCTATATGTCATTTGGCTGCTTCGAAAACTTATTTCAATCTTGGACTTAATAGAAACAAAAGATAACTCTTACAGATCATAGACTTCTTTCAGTTGTTGATACATGTTTCTAGAATCTCTAGCACCTACTTCATTTAGACGGGATTGAGCCGTTTTTGATAGCTAATCATTCTAGATGCTACCACATATGCCTTTGGACTCCAGCCTTCCTTAATGTATCCTCTGTTTACGCCTTATAATTTGAGGATAAATGTGAATCGTGTGTCCTTTCATGTAATCTTTGAGTACTTCCAGCATGTTATGAGTCGCCTTACCATCCTCATTGATCCAGTCTTGCTGTTTCCTTTTTGTAATTACCAGAGTTTCCTTAGATGTGTTGCATATATTTTCCTTGAAACACTCTTAAGTATTCACCTGGTTTAAAGACAGACGACTGTCAATGATGGATTACAAAACATATTGAGTTGCTTTTGATAGTGTTTGCTCACATCAGGCTCTTTACATGTATTTGCTTTGCGATGAAACTTAGAAATCAATTATGTGTCAGTGATTTGAACGTGGATGCATCCATGTCGCGATGTTCTCATTTTTGACTAAACAAAGTGTTACCGGTAGCTAGGTCATATTCATTACATAGCAGAAGAGGTACAGTCCATTGCTGAAAGGGTGTAACAAGGGCAATTTTTCCCAGGCAATGCCGAATATTATGTCTGTATCCCGCTCTACAATTAAAGTTTCCTATCAAAAATAATTTGTCATACGGGTGAGTAGCTGAAAACAACAATATATCGTCGTCAGAATGTAGCATTATGGGAGTGTATATTCTGACTATATCCACTGACAGTCAAAAGCTTTTGCGACACGGTGTTCCTGGGAGCCTTTCAACTAACTTCTTTACAGCAAATCCTACACTTTCATCTCTCTCTTCCTGTGTTTTCAAAAGAATATATAAATCGCAGTTTCTTCGATTATCAGTTCTTGGTTAGTAAGACAAGTTTCTGAAAGTCTTATAATATCCTTCTCTACAATAGGCACAAAGCCTTAAATTTGGAGCAGGAGGAGGACAGTGAATTTCATCGATCACAGTACTCAAATGGTACATATTTTATCGACCGCAATAGGATGAAAGGTAAAGTCGACCACGGCATAATTTAACTTCAGTATGTAATAGCGGACGAAATACCGCTAAGTTCAAGTTCATGGTGGCAATGTATTCACGATTCTATTAATTCCAACATGTCTTCTTTTTATATTTCTACCGCTAAAATCGCTCATACTCGGTATGTTCAGCAGTCTGAAATGAGGTATCTATTTATTTAGAGTATATTCTGTAACATCCTCTTTTACATTGTGAAACAGTGTTACCTTAATAAGCTGTCTATGGAGGAAACGAAAGTGTTACTATATCGTGCATGATAAATGGTGGATATATTAAAATAATTGCAGACATAAATGTTAAGCGCAGGTGTTCCCTTTGCGAATACATATTTCTAGTAAAGACTGCACAGCATTTTACGCAAATGACATTTAAAATTTTACTTTTGTAACTTCATCGGCGAAGACTTTTCATGTATTCACCAGCACAGCCCACACACATACCTGTCTTCAAATTTACACTGGCCGTTTTAAACAGCTACTTTCAAGATATTTTCTCGACTTTATTGATTCGACTGCTTATATCAGTCGTGAATTCATTTTATCGATATATATATTTA
>NC_069001.1:25779837-25782337 GCF_001194135.2 Octopus bimaculoides | reverse complement strand
CACGCATACATGCAAAAAGACATATAGTGGCTGGCGTATAATCATCGATATGTGTGTGTGGAAATGTTGTAGGGACATGTGTCTACTTGAGTGACGATGTCTCTATGCGATTGTAGCTGTGTCAAACTGTGTTTGTACACGCTCAGATGTTATCTTGCACAAACGTGGGTCTCTTTGTGAGAATGAGTATGTGTATGTATGGAAATTAATCTTGTCTGTGAGAATGGAAGATTATGGACATGTATGTGTATGAACATGTCAAAAGCGACATGTTTATGAATGTGTTAGGCTCTTGACACGCATGCGTGAACGGAAGTGTATATTCCTAAATGAATACCAGTGTGTGAATATGTATCTGTATGCATTCGTACCGGGTCGTTTATGTTTCTTTATGTGTTTGCATGAGATACTGTGTGTTTGCATGAGATACTGTGTGTTTGCGTGAGAGAGAGAGGAAGAAGAGTATTTTATTCTTCTAATGGTTTCTCTAATTGGACTATCGCCAAGCTAGATCATTAACGTGAATTATATCGAGGCATTAACTTTGTCTACTTGATAGTTTATTGAAAGATTGCATGTCTCGGGCCGCTAGAGTTACCTCCCTTTAATTACTCCAAATTATTTACGCCTATTGACGCAGGCACACTCTTAGCGTTTCCTAATGCAAGAATAAATACGATGGGCTTCGGTTCATATTTCGGTCACTAAATTTCAATCAGCAAACTCAAGGATAGTTTTAATATAAAGCACGTGAGCAAGTGACTGCATATATGTAAGGAATACACACACAAAGTCACGCATACACATTGAGTACACAGAGACAGACAAACAGATAGGCAGGCAGACAGACAGACAGACAGCGCCATATATATATATATATATATATATATATATATATATATTTGGTAAACGAAAAGTGAAAGAATCACGTCGTATATATATATATATATATATGTATGAGTGTTTCTTTCTATGTTTGTCCCCTACCACTATCACTTAACAGCCGATGCTGGTGTTCTTACGTCCCCGTAAATTACTATCTCCGCAAAGAGACCTACAAAGTAAGTATTCAAGGTGGTGCTCCAGGATGGACACAGTCAAATGACTAAAACAATTTTATTAGTAAAATATTAAGTGAGTTTATATATATATATATATATATATATATATATATATATATATATATATATATATATATGTATGTATGTATGTGTGTGTGTATCTATTCAAAAGAAAATTGAATAAAGAGACGAGCGCTCTGGATGTTGTTAGACCACTTCTATCTTGAAGTCTTCCACGAATCTTTCGACGGATGCACTACAAAAATGTTTGACAGCATAAATTATGGTCAGTAGTGCATGAATCTCATCAGGAAGGATATAAATAACAAACTCATCAAACATATTAACAGAAATAGAAAGTCCTACAACATGTAACGTATTATATTCATATGTACACACGCAAACACACTCAGATATGCCACGTGTAAATATAAATATTATATACATGCAAAGAAACACAAACATATACAACACGTATATATACACACGCATCAATATACATACACTTAAACATTATATGTGTATGTTTGTGTGTGTGTGTAAGTTTAGAAGGCTATATTATCCGGGCAGATACCGTGGAAGCTCTCAGTCATGTTCCAGGTTACGTCTAATCACCTCTCAGTATTTAACGTCTATGACAACGAGATCTTTTCACTCACTCTAAAAATTCCTCCGATGTGTAATTCCCATTTCGTTTCAGCGGATTGCAATATTATCTGGATTGTATATTTGCAATAATTATGATAAATGATGTACAAGCCTGTATTCGAGTCGGGGGTTTTTATGTGCTTAGCCTCAACCAAATTCAATTTATACGCAGATCAGTGAAAATTTGCATTTCTTATAATATTCTCCTGTGGTTTTAATGCAAATTGCAGAGATTCTACTTTGTTAAAATCCAAATATACACACATTGTAAAAATGTACATCCTCCCAATGAAAATGGATTGCAATAAGCACATTTACAAACATATTAATAACAAAAGAAATGGAAATGGCATTGTTTCGTATACGCTCATTTCAAAGAGGATTTTAATAAATGTAGCTAACAATGCTGTATATAATATTATATTTAAAACAGCCCACATATATATTAGACGTGGTAATGTGTTTTGCAAGGATAGAACTTTAAATTGTAGAAATAGTGTATACGAAATTTATCCGTATATTTTATATTTTAGTAATTCCTTTAAAATTTCTTACAGAAAAAGTAATTACCAACAAGGACAACAGAAAAATCAGACATCTGAGTGCATGGTGGAAATATTTACTAAAGGGTTGGTCTTTTGGTCTGGCGACATAATTGATATATACGAGGTGGTGCTGAAAAGCTCGTGGGGATCAGATACGAGGTGGTGCTGAAAAGCTCGTGGGGATCAGATACGAGGTGGTGCTGAAAAGCTCGTGGGGATCAGATACGAGGTGGTGCTGAAAAGCTT
>NC_069001.1:25778115-25779798 GCF_001194135.2 Octopus bimaculoides | reverse complement strand
ATATACGAGGTGGTGCTGAAAAGCTCGTGGGGATCAGATACGAGGTGGTGCTGAAAAGCTCGTGGGGATCAGATACGAGGTGGTGCTGAAAAGCTCGTGGGGATCAGATACGAGGTGGTGCTGAAAAGCTTGTGGGGATAAGATAATTATGATTGTATACAACATACTCCTCTCTCAGATTTACACAATTATTGCATCAGTCCATTAATTTTTCTAATCCCTGTGAAATAACCCGATAATTTAGGCATCCAACCGCCCATTTCGCGTACCTTTAGAGCCAGAAATATTCCAGTACCCTCCCTCAGGATGTGCATATATACTTATGGCATGTTCTGTTCAGAACTTAGTGGAGTGCGGTATAATACTTGTCCACCTTCAGATATCAAGCTGTGCTATACGTAAGCTGTATTATACGAACTTTTATGATGTTTGCGTTTGTGCATCTGACGCATGAAAATTGATAACTAAAGAAAGATTGAGTCAACATGAAGTAGTACAGTTACTCTTTTACTTGTTTTAGCCATGTGACTGCGGCCATGCTGGAGCACCACCTTTAGTCGAGCAAATCGACCTCAGGACTTATTCTTTGTAACCCTAGTACTTATTCTATCGGTCCATTTTGCCGAACCGCTAGGTTACAGGACATAAACACACCAGCATCGGTTGTCAAGCGATGTTGGGTGGGGAAGTCAAGCACGAGCACATAAACATATACACTCACATACATATATATACATATATACGACGGACTTTCAGTTTCCGTCTACCAAATCCACTCACAAGGCTTTGGTCGGCCCAAGTCTATAGAAGACACTTGACCTAAGGTGTCACGCAGTGGGATTGAACCCGGAACCATGTGGTTGGTAAGCATGCTACTTTATTTAGTTGCTATAAAAGCAGTACATAGAGTAGCCGCGGGCTGGACAACACATTAATGAATGAGAATGAAATGATATAAATGAATAAATGAGAGACGAAACCCAACGCCCGCCGATTGAGTTTTTCTTGAAAACATTTTCTTTTTTAAAAAATAAATATGAGGTTTCAAACGTCTTACAAAAAGGAGGCACTAAAACCTCTTAACGTTTCTTTTTTATTTTTTTGTTAAACAAAAAAAAAACACAATAAAGGTTTTAAACCACTACAAATAATGCAATATGATGCGGTTCCAACCCCCCTTATCGAGGCTTTTTAACCTCCTATTCATCGATATAGTCATCAATATATCTATCATTATCTTCAGTGCCGCTTGAGTTCCTGCACCCCGCCATTTCCTATACCTCATTCATGTACGAGGCATATGTCATGTTAGGGTCAACCGGCCAAATGCGAAAATCCTCTTTAATTATTCTAAGCTTATCCCACATGGACATCCTTATGACCTCCACAGCTATCTGTGGAGGCCATTCGGGAACCCATGTGCAGGCCATATCTACTGTCTCTTTATGTTCTTCTACTATTTTTCCATCTCCCCGACCTTGTAGAAAATGATAATTCAGGGGTGGGGTCGTTCCTTCCACCGTAGGTGGCACAGCTTCGGAACATACAGACGGCACATCATCGTCCACCTGAAACGACACGTTCTTCTTTCTTTTATTCTTTTATTCTTGACTTCGGGCGAGTGGAGCTCTTCCACTTTGTCCGGAGTCTCTCCCCCACCTCCGAAGCCTTAGGGTCCTTCGG
>NC_069001.1:25774778-25777318 GCF_001194135.2 Octopus bimaculoides | reverse complement strand
TATATATATATATATATATATATATATTGTGGTGGCACTCCGTCGCTTACGACGTCGAGGGTTCCAGTTCATCCGATCAACGGAACAGCCTGCTCGTGAAATTAACTGGAACCCTCGATGTTGTCACCGACGGAGTGCTAAACAGATATATATATATATATAGCAGTATATATATAACCTAATTATAGCAAATAGTTTTTGCACCCAGTGCGGATAGAAAGGGACACAAGTTGGAACAAAATATACAGGAGAAATCCTGAGTAATGAATTTGTTAAAGAAAACTCTCTCGTTAACCCAAATCAATATACTTACTACTTTCTCACCTTCCCGTGTGTCTGACTAATACAGTTACTTGTGTTCGTCTGTTGTTTTTCTGTAAATTTCAACTATATATATATATATATATATATATATACACACACGCACACACATATATAAAGAGAGAGATACATACAGATACAAGAATGCATGTAGGTACATATTTACAGCTAAACGCATGCACACCATACAATACAATGCAATACTGACATACAAACTCATACACACATTTATTTTCATGCAGAAAATTGCATAAAATTATTACTTGTGTATCGGTTTATACTAAAGGACTCTCACGTGATTTACAACTATAGAGAATATTATTTCGTTGTTGTTGTTCTTTTAATTGAATTTGAAATTCTGACTATTTCTAGATCCCGCTGCACTTCATTTTATTTCCTTGAAAAAAATTCTAAAATTATTTTCATCTAGTGTATACAATAGCAATAAATTACATTAATGTTATATATACTAAATTAAGTTTACTCATTTTTTTAATTTAGAATTATTTTCATTGCACTAATATTCTTTGCTGCCGTAATCCTGATATAATTGATTCTGATAGTGCAGGCAGTTATCAAAACTAATTGCATTATAAATATATGAAATCCTATTTAGCAATATCACCAAGGTTTGTTTCGTTGCAATTATTTCAATAAAATCTTACGAGACTGACACACAACAAAAGCAAATGCTGAAATCAATCTAGATTTAGTTTTTCAAAGGAATATTTTCCTTCACACTATAGTACCTGACGCACAGGTGCACTGTTCCTTCGTTGTACTTATTTTTGCTTACTTGGAACCCTTTTACATATTATTCATACCTAGTTATATGCCATCATAGTGACCTCAATATGAATATTTCTAGTGTTAAAAGTACGATAACACATTTTCATTAATCTACCATTTATATAAAAATCAAAACAGAAAAGAATTAACCATAATAAGTGCAAGCATGGATGTGTGATGAGTTGTTTTCCTCCCAACTTCCTGTCTGTTTTCACTCTTACTACGTAACTTCGGGCCGACCAAAACCTTTTGAATAGATTTAGTACACGTGAACATAAAGACACCCGTCTTATATGCGTGAGTGTGCATAATTATATGTTTGCGTTTGTGTTTTTTCCACTAACGCTTGGCAACTGGCGGTGGATTGTTTACGTCCTCGTAACTTTGCCATTCGGTGAAAAAAGTGGTGTGATATAGTAACTATCGTTGTTGTTGTTGGCACTCCGTCGCTTACGACGTCGAGGGTTCCAGTTGATCCGATGAATGGAACAGACTGCTCGTGAAATTAACGTGCAACTGGCTGAGCACTCCACAGACACGTGTACCCTTAACGTAGTTCTCGGGGATATTCAGCGTGACACAGTGTGTCAAGGCTGACCCTTTCAATTACAGGCACAACAGAAACAGGAAGTAAGTAAGTGTGAGAGAAAGTTGTGGTGGAAGAGTACAGCAGGGTTCGCCACCATCCCCTGCCGGAGCCTCGTGGCGCTTTAGGTGTTTTCGCTCAATAAACACTCACAACGCCCGGTCTGGGAATCGAAACCACGAACCTATGACCGCGAGTCCGCTGCCCAAACCAGTAGGCCATTGCGCCTCCACCTAATAAGTATCAACCTTCAGAAAAATGTAGTAATTGGGTCAATTTGTTTCAGTAAACACTTGAAATTTTGCCCTAGCATAGCCGCAGTCCAATGATTGAAGCAGGTAAAAAATAAAGGAAGGGAGTGACGAGAATGAGAGCGACAACGGAAATATCATCTTGTACCTAGAATAAGAAAGTTAGCCATTATAATGTTCCTAGTAATGCTAGTGTTTAACCTCCACTCACGATCGATTATCTTTCATTAAAGGAAAACCTGACTGTGGTTATTGTAAAATTTGACACGTTGCAAGAGCGACAACGTAGTTATGCGACAGTTAATGAGCGATCAAATTATTAATCAGCTGTGTGTTAAATCGACCGTATAAGTTATCAAAATTACGATACCAAAATTGATGTAAGGTTATAATATTTGATTGTAGTAGCTACGTCAAGACACTTAGAAACAAATATGTACATACTCACACACACACAAGCGCGCGAGGACACACACATACATATATAAATAAACACACACACACACACACATAAATAAACACACACACACAGACATAAATAAACACACACACACACACACACACACACACACACACACACACACACACACACA
>NC_069001.1:25761266-25774677 GCF_001194135.2 Octopus bimaculoides | reverse complement strand
ATATATATATATATATATATATATATATATATATATATACTATATTCCAATTTTAAATAATTGTGAGAGTTGCAGTTGATTGAGCTGCTCTCTTCTCAAAACTGTGTCCACAAACAAGTTGCTAACATCTCGTCTACTATGTTCACTTGGTGAACATATCGCATCGCGTCATTAGCTTTATGAATATTTTATTAAAGACTTACTGTGATCATCAGCAACGCTTTTAGGATTTATATAGTGGTTTTATTCAATTACAGCGAAACAGCATCAATCTAGACTCGACCCGTGTATAGACTAACTGAAATTCTATGTTTAAATAGAAAAACTGATTTGCCATTTTTGCATTATTTCATTGTTATTCAGGGAAGAGGATTACAAAGATAGTGAAGTATTCCCGAGCTTCCAATTTCATTGGCGTCTAAATTGCTTTTCCTAGACCCACATCCCACACACTCAGACACTAGTAACTAGTACGTAGATCTTGCCATTTTGGTAGCCGATTGGCCATTTACCCCGCTTTAACCCGGTAATTTTGCTACCAGCGGTACCTCTCCAAATTTATATATCTAATGAACATTGAGATATATAGGCTGCATGCATGTATTAAATTGACACATACTCACCTATTTCTGGTCGCATCATCTTTAGTCTATACTCACAGTATCTACAACTAGATCAAACATGGCATCTCATAGGTTTTGTATGCAGCAATGTGCCAATATAGTGGTGGTCATCAATCCATCCTATATGGCCATCCCTAAGCAGTGAAGAGGGAAGCTTTTACTCGTTCAGGATTTGAAATATTAATTTTGACCGATATCATTTTTGCTCTAATTGACGCGTATATTTCGCTGATGTTCTTCCAAAATCACAGCCAAAAGCAAATGGGGTTATGTGTCTAATGATTAGACAATATATCTATCTCATCCATCATCTCGTCCAACACCAGCAGAATTTTGTTCGATACTTGTTTATTGTAAACACATCCACTTCTAGAGTCAGCAGGCTTTTCGCACTAACGACATTAACATTTTCTCTACCACAGTTGCCCTACGCTTACACATATATGAACCTGTAGACTCATAGAAATACTTTCGCTTTGTCTTATCCAGAATACTTAATATGATACACTGGCAATAAGATCATATATTATATCAATGCCATTCCCATACATTAAGCACTAATATATTCCACACTTGTATGTATATAAATACATATGTACTTAAAATATGCACTAGCACAAATTATTCCAGTATATATCAGCATACTATATCAGAGCAAGTTCATTTGTAATACAATAAAAATGATGATAAAAAAAAAGATCGTTGGATATAACTTTGCTTATTTGTTTTGTTTCACGTAATAAATCACACTGACATATGTTATATAGAAGAAAAAAATAATTCATTAACGTATCATAAAAAAAAAACAAATAAATTTTACGTGGCTGGTATAGTTTATATCATCGAACCCTGCACTTTACATTTTATTTTCCCAACCCTGAATGGATGAAAGTCAGAGTTTACTCTAAAGGGATTTCAAACTTCTGCTGTCAACTAAAATTATTTTTGCTGTTGTACTTTCTGTTGATGTAGATTCCACAATTCATGTTGTTGCTGATGTTGCTTTTCTTGCCGAGATACCATGTCCAGTCATGTGAGCTGACGCTACATGCATTGTCGCTGTTGTTGTTTCTACTACTGTCAATCTTACAGATGTTCTAATTAATTCTGTAGTGGCTAGATACCACTGTTGTTATTGCCACTGAATTTTTGCTGCTGGCTTTGTTCCTGCATTGATTCTTTCAGCAGAATAACTAATCCTTATTTTCTACTTTGCAGTGAACAGAAGGCATTAACCGAAATTGAGGCAGCACACGAATGAGAACGTGACTTTTTGCCCTCAAAGGCTACGGACCGGTTTGTGTCATCTGGTAGACTGATCAAGTCCGAGATAGGGCCTATATTTTCATGAACATTTGAATCAAATATCCATCCATTAGCACGATCAACTCAGCCTAGAAATTTTCCCTAACGGACGAATAGTTCAAAAGAGCAGCTAACTTGTAAGGATACTATTTGGCTTAAATATAAAGTGGTTCAACAAACCAAAATTACTTACACCTAAAGAACAAAAACTTTGTAAAAAAATCTCCAAAAAAAGCTTTTCACTTGTAAATACACAAATAAAAATTTGTTATTATTCTCATTGGCAGAATCTGTAGCAAGTGAAATTTAGTCGACCATTACGTTCGGAGTTAAAATTCCTTCGAGGTCGAAATTGCTTTTGAAACTCAACTATATACCATACGTGGTGCACCTTGTCCACCACCACAAGGACCGGTGTGTTATGCATTAACACCTGGTTTGGATTGGAAACCCCCAAGAGCATTTAGCTAATCTCAGACTCTGTCACTCTCTGTGGTCTCTGCTTACACCACGTCTTGTCTCACTCTAGCCCCAACTTTTCACACAGTTTCCAATGCTGTACTTTCGGTACCTGGTCGTTATTATTATTATTATTATTATTATTATCATTATCAAGATGGAGAGTAGCATTCGATAGCATCGTCCCCAGAACTGTACTGATACAATATTTTCTCGACCACCTAGGAACTAAATCTACATCATTTTAGTCATATCGTATTAGCTATCAATACCAATTTGAAACAGAAATTTATCGAAAGATACTTTTAGATATAAATTTATCATGCTAAATATCCGTGGTCAGGCATGTTATTTCCTAGAATAAAGTAGATATAAAAGTAAAACACACAACACACTGAAAATAAAGTTTCGCGACAGAAATTTGCTTGGAAATATTTTCTTCCCATATGATAATATTTCAAGTATAAACATGAACTGATTGCTGAGGAAGTTAATTCAATAATATTATAATCATATATCCTATTACATTTTTCGGACCCTTTGGCCGAACTTTATTCTATTTCCAGTGCAGGCTCACAGGCATCCAGTACATTTTTCTTCGATTTAAGTGATCTAGAAACTTTTCTTCTACAGCTCAATTTGATTCAAACATCGTAGACCAAAGTAGGTTTCCTAAGTAGTTACCCAATTTGAAGTGCAGAAAATAGCCAAGCGCAGGAGTGGTTTTGTGGTAAGTAGCTTGCTCACCAACCGCATGGTTCCGTGTTCATTCCCACTGCGTGGCACCTTGGACAACTGTCTTCTACTATAGCCTCGGGCCGACCAAAGCCTAGTGAGTGGATTTAGACGGAAACTGAAAGAAGCCCGTCGTATATATGTATATACATATATATATATATATATATATATATGTGTGTGTGTATGCGTGTGTATATGTTTGTGTGTCTGTGTTTGTCCACCTCCGCCATCATCACTTGACAACCGATGCTGGGTGTGTTTACGTCCCCGTAACTGAGTGGTTCGGCAAAAGAGACCGATAGAATAAGTACTAGGTTTACAAAGAATAAGTCCTGGGGTCGATTTGCTCGAATAAAGGCGGTGCTCCAGCATGGCCGCAGTCAAATGACTGAAACAAGTATAAGAATAACAGAATCAAAACTCTCACAATGCACTAACATATTAAGCACACTCACACACAGACACACTTATGCGTTTTCTAGGATAAATAATTCGCTGAAAGAAGAGAAGTTTTATGTAGAAATAAGATAAATCTGTGTTGCTTAAAATCCTGATATTATATATAATTGCTTTAAGTAATAGCTTATTATCATTCTGATATATAGATATAATTGAACTAGACCGCTCCAAAGGCATAGCGTTACGTCACGTGGTGCGACCATCTTTTATAAACTAAGAATATTCTAAGAATACTTCTCTGATGATGACTTAAGTATTCATCCAACTACAGATTAGGGATTTCTTTTAACAATCATACTCGTAAGCTTGTTTTGAGCTGCATCTCATCTTTGAATTAACACCGTGTCACGCATGACTCCAAATACGTATGGAGAAATCGTCCGGCCCAAAAATGCCGTTGATTACCACCTGAACAGCTTACATGACACTTGATCCGACAACTAATTTACAGAATGTTGGTCATTTATACCTAAACCAAATAAAAAGTATGCTGGAATTATCAAATGAAAATGTAAGACAATCTCTCTTTATGTATCATCTTTCGAAGTCAGAGAATCGAATGGCGACAGATAACGAAATTTTTCTGCTACATCTGCTAAGCAGATTAAAGAGTTAGACACTACTTAATGACCACTTTTTTGGAAATTACAGTGTAATTAGAGACAGCTTCAATGGAAAATACCGGAAAATACTTGAAAATACGAGAAAATACTAAAAGAAATACAAGGAAATACTTAAAATTAATGGAAAATTCACATGATATAATAGCGGAAGTAACAAGTTCAATATTGAGTTTCTTGAGAAAAAAATGAATATTGAAACACATGTGTCAAGCAAATGTCAAATAAAGAAGCTTAAATATTAGGGAAATGTAAACAGGACGAAAACAAATGCTGGTTTCTTGGAAGAGGCCACAATGAAGTATATTCCAAACCTAACGGAGATAAAATAACAGCGAAACAGCCACCACCAATACATGGTGTCAATCTGTGTATACTTGTTTATGTCCCTGTAACTTAGGAATTTGAAAAATTGGAAGAACAACTAAGCACATTCGTGAAGAGAATTTGTTCCGGTAATCCTTTCAAGACGGTACCCTAGCATGGTTAATTTATGAAACCCATCTATTCCTACGTCCACAATATCCATCTGTCCAGCAACAAATCTATTCTTCTCTTCCTCTTTCTACCACATTTTATTTACAAGTAGCAAACGATCTTTGATATAGCAATATTTTCTCTGTACTTGTTTATTTCACTCAATTCTCAGACCTCATCCATTCCTAGTTGACTTATATTTATTTCGTTTGTATCTATAAAAAAATTAAGCGAAGAGATAAATTTACTTCAGGCTAGCATCTGAGTTATCCCCATGAAACTATGATTCTCAAAATTCAACTACATTTTCAAATTCATTCCCGCTTTTCACTCGCCGGAAGAAAATTACTATATTTAATGTAAATAAGATGAACGAGAGTGTTATGAGATTCTGGAATAATTTTATCAATGATTTTACGTGTAACTAATGTTACATGTTTAAAGGTATAGACACACACGCACACAACTATATATGTATGTATAAATCTATACATACATACATACATACATACAAACATACATATATTTATATGTGTGTGTGTATGTGTGTGTGTGTGTGTGTGTGTGTGTGTGTGTGTGTGTGTGTGTGTTTGGCACAAACTTTGTAGAGACGTGTCTCATCCTCAAATCTTCAGTGATAATAGACTGAACTGAACCGTAACTAATCTGCACATCCTCTGAAAACTCACTGATGATAATTCGACGATTTCCCCTCAGAGTTGTATGCATATCAGCGATATTTTTCTCAGTTCTGCTAGTTGCAGGTCTCTCAGAACGTTTGTCAATATCGACATGATTTCGGCCGTCTTGGAAATGTCTGAACCACTCGTACACTTGTGTGCGGCTCATACACACCTCTCCAGAAACCTTCTGAAATTTGCGTAGACCTCTCAGCAGGTATCACCATGACAACTTGCTCTACCATGGTCAATGTGGCGATCAGATGTTACACACCTTCATTCAGAGCACTGCTGTAAATAGCCGAAGAAACGAGAACGTCACAACTGAGTGCGCATGTACAGCAGAGTTCACGGTCAATCTTTGACAAACGGCTTTAATCTGTGTGGTCTAGTGTCGTCATAATGGCAACAGTCCGCATACTTATTGATCAGACCTCGTACATGTAGAAGCTATAATGTTTGTGGTGTTATGGATATCACGAAAGGCCTGGTTGAAGGTCAAATATTCTGAATTCTTTTACAGAGATTTAAAAAAAAACCTGAAAGACCGCTACAATAACAGTGTGATGCTGTGAGTGGCATATGGCGGATAAAATCATAATAAAATTGATTCCCTTGTATTTTCGTTTACTCAAACCCAGGAACTCTTCAGCAGTCCTTCGTAAATGTAAGAAACATACATATATCTCGTAACGCCTAACCTATAAGGAATCATGTGTAACACACACTTACAAATTTACCAAACTTCCCTGCCTTTCTTTTATTGTGTATGCGTGCGTGTGTGAGTCTTTGCCTGTTTGCGTGTGCCTGTGTTTGTGTGTGCAAATATATATCTTTATGTATCTGTGTAAATCTTCCTGACTAGATATAGGTAGATAGTACTGTCGTAGACCCGTCTTCCTTCGAGACGTTTCCCGAATGTTACGTTATTCTGAGTCTCAAGAGTCGTACATATGACCATTCTTTATTACCACAGAAGCTTAATTTTCGTCTAGAGTATACTTGTAATCGGACACCGAGTGTCATCAGGAAATTAGATTCATTTATAATTTATACTCTAATTGCGTGTGTGTGTGCGTGAGTATTTGTTTTGTGTGTCGGTTTTTGTCTGCGTGCGTTTATGTGTATATGTCTGTATCTGTGTAATTAGGTGATTCATTAATACGAGTGTACGCTCTAAAATTCATTACAGCATACAGAAAAAGGCCGACATTAACAACACACTAGCTCTCGACAGAATAATTCAAATAAGTCGGACAGACGTAGTCATTGGTTTGTAAGTAAACTCTGTACAAAGCTTCGGCGATTGAGATGCGAAATGTTATATGGAGAAGTACATGGATTATATCATCAAATATGGTGTATGAAGGATTTAGTTATATTAACCTCCTATCTCTTTTAGAGATAGAAGTTTAACATAACTAAATCAAAAATATAGTTGACATAAAGATGTGTGTGTGTATATGTGTGTGCGCACGCGTGTGTTTATATAGATATATATATATGTACTCATCAGATTGAAATGTGGAAACACATTGACGGCAAACATATGTGTAGATGCTAAATATTTAAATGGTGTGCAGTACGGAACGGAAACGTTAGAAGTCTCTACTTTTATAAATACCCGAAGAGTTATGTATGATGGTTTTGTTAAACATTCTATGAATTAGATTACACATACAAAATTCGTATATACGTGAGGTAGGGCAACAGTACATTTGCACCAATAAAATAGGCAGCATTTCAAGATTTTATTTCTAAGAATTAGCAATATATCTTCTTGAAACTGTAACCGCATGCCATCTTGAAAGATATCAACTTGACACAAAACTAAAGAAAAAGAACATGCCAGTTAATCGGTTGCCCAACTTTCATCTCATGTCGTCTCGATAAGTTGATCTCAGATAAGATAACAACGGTATCGGATTTTTAAATAAGATTGATGGGATAGGAATATCAACAAAATGGCAGTGAGGTAGGCATTTGCTTGTTGCAACATAGAGTTCCTACCTATCATTTAATGTTTAATCTTAAGTCAACTTGAGGTGGTGACCTATAATAAAATCCCATTTAAATTGTAACGATCCCCTAGGTTTTAGAATTATAGGACTACATTATTCAGCATTACATTTCATTATTTATGACAGTGCGGAGTGGAGGGTGATTTGGAGCAATTTTGATTGCTATTTATTCCACATCGGTTGATCACTTGGAGACTATTTGAATTGAAATTTGATCAGAGATTTATTCCTGGGAGTGACCAAGCAAACTATACTATCAGATTCATTGCTCTTGTAACGTCTTTATTCACGATTACACCAGTTTGAAGACGATAAAATGCACAGCTCCCATAGCAATTCAAAAGCAACCAACTATAAACTTGACCCAACAAACTGCTTTTATATGTAATTTTATATGTAATTCGGCTGTGAATTTTTGGTAAAATTATTGACCTCTGCTTTCCTTCGGAAGACCTTTTATCAGGCCTTCTCATTTTCTCTTATTAAGATTTTTTTCCAGCAGCATTCTCAAAATTTTCGTTTAATTTCTTCTCACTTTTATCTAGTTTCATCTATGTTGAAAATCGTTTGATGTGTAACTACTAAATATTCCGATTATTTTTGCATTTTCGAAGTCTAATCAACGTTATTTATAGTGTTAGCATGTTATTTAAACTGTAACACGTGAACGCACGGAAACTCTAAAACCAGGGTAAGAGATATAGAATACGCTTTAATTGACCGAGAACTTTCCCGGGTATCATTGCCAAATATCGTAAATTCTTCCTTTCTAATATTGTTTCCTTCTTTCACTTATAAGATTCAGATGCACAACAAGACTGTTTTTAAATACAAATTCAACTCTTCTCTCATTGAGTGCACATACACCCGTCTTACTTAAAAGTCTGTCAACTATGGATACCAATATCTCGTGGTAAGAAGCTTGCTTCGCAACCACATGGTTCCGGGGTCAGTCCCACTGAGTGGAATCTTGGGGAAGTGGCCTCTACTATAGCTTCGGGCCGAGGAAAGTCTTGTGAGTGGATTTGGTAGACGGAAACTGAAGGAATCCCGTAGCATATATATATATATATATATATATATATATATATATATATATATATATATATATATATATATATGTGTGTGTGTGTGTGTGTGTGTGTGTGTGTGTGTGTGTGTTTGTGTGTGGGTGTGTGTGTGTGTGTGTGTATGTATATATATATGTGTGTGTGTATATATATATATATATATATATATATGCATGTATATATTGTATGTATCTATATGTGTGTGTCTGTGTTAGTCCCCACACATCACCACTCGACAACTGGTGTTACTGTGTTTATGTACCCGTAACCTATCAGTTCAGCATAATAGATCGATAGAACAAGCACAAGACTTAGAATATAAGTAGTGGGGTGGATTCATTCAACTAAAACTTCAAGGCGACGTTCCAGCATTGCCGCAGTCTGATAAATGAAACAAGTAAAAGGTAAAAGACAAAAGATAAACGATAAATACGATAAAATGCTATTGTTTTATTTCGTATCCGCTTAGTTATTCGTTCCACCCTCATATTTCCTTCCAAACATTATAATATATTTTTTACACATAACTTTAACATTTTTTACACTCCAATGTCTCATTCTCTCTCTCTTGGGTTTTGAACCTGTCCCTATCACCATTTCTCTCGCTATCGATGTACCTGTCCCTTCTTTTCTCTGTCACGCAGATACGCTTACCCATTCTCTCGCTGATTTCTCAGTCGTTATCTCTCTCGAATTCAAGCACATCACAAATTTTAATGGAAAGAAGAATGCCTTAAATCATTCTTCGTGTGAACGCCAAGGAATTTTAAGCAAAAGTTCAAATAAGGTGATAATAGGCAATCCAAATCTTTCCCTTCTTTTGTTCCAAGCTGAAACGGTCTATCAATTGCAAGTATGACAATAACTATACAAATGAAAAATGGAATTGAACCTCTATAAAACTGGCCTACATTTACCTAAGATGATGCAGATTTCATGTTATAAAGTAAGGAGACATGGGGAATGCAGCATATCGATGATAAAATCAAGTCAAGAAATACACACACACACAAATTCATACATATGTACATACATGCATGCATGCATAT
Organism: Octopus bimaculoides; assembly: GCF_001194135.2. Lineage (NCBI taxonomy): Eukaryota > Metazoa > Mollusca > Cephalopoda > Octopoda > Octopodidae > Octopus > Octopus bimaculoides. The sequence continues at coordinate 25,765,176 of NC_069001.1, read as the reverse complement.
ATATGTATACATACATACATATATATACAATATCTAACAGAAAGGGGACCATGGACACCTAGGAAAGTGTTTTAAAGCACTTTTTTAATTTGGAATGCCGGTAAATATATATATATGAAAGACATCCGCTGTGTTTTTCGCCGTTGGTGTCAGTGTTTTTCGCTTATAGGAAGAATTTTTACTGACATGGATAAATTAATGTAGAGAAATGTAAATAGAATAAGAAGAGAGTATAATATAGCAGATATATAAGGATAGAGTGCAAGGGAATTTGATAAACATATAAAGATTTATATAGAGATTAAGGAAGAGAAAAGAAAAGAAATTGTGAACAATGTGTATGAGAGAGAATATAAGATAGATTGTTACAACTTTCGAGGGATAAATTATAAAGGAAAATATATAGATATTAACAGAGAGAGGGGACAATGAAATAGTGACATTATACAATAAGAAATGAAATGATAGAGGAAGTACTGAGACAAGTTGAAATGGGAAATAAATTGAGAGAAGCTTAACAAGATATAGAAGAAATGAAGCCAACGAAATTGAAGCAATGAAAATATTCATATCTAACGAAAACGACGATCTAGAAAGATTGATTAGTTTCGAAGACATTGTGGAGGGAAGAATGAAACAAAATGGCGGAAATAGCAAATATAGACTTAAAATTGCTAGAGTGTGCACATTTATGAGTTTAACGACTCTCTGATTATGTATGTGTTTATATGTCTGTCTGTGTTTTTGATAGAAGAGAGCCAGAATTATAATAAGAAAGTTAAGCAATAAAGTGAGGATCATTCTTTATTTATGAGAAATGTTTCTTGAGTTAATGTCGTTGGAATAAGCAGTAGGTTATGGTTAAATTATCCTCATTGGCATTGGGTTTGATTTATATGTGAAAGGCTGCTTATTGACCCTCTGCCAACAGCACCACAACCATCAATAACATCAATATAAACACTAATATCCACAAAACCAATATCATCACCATCACCATAAATATTTACAGCAACACACACACACACACACACACACACACACACATACACACTCAGCTACATACATACGACCAAGAACATCACTGACATCATACAACCAGCAGCAAAAGCTCCATTGATTGAATGTTTAATATGATTTCCACTTTTCCTATTCACATTGCTATGATAGAAGAAATAAAGCTATAACCTCCACACAGGAGCCTTTCAAATCCAAGATGACACCCGATAATATATGTCAGTCCTAACCACGGATGATATGTAATATCCATTCATTCACTGCAAAGATATGACAAACTTGAATGTAACATAAATAGATGCTTTAAATGTAAATATTCGAAATAAATCTCAACAAGAGGGGAAAAAAGCATTAACATAATGGAAAACATTATTCAGCTCTACCGACAAAAAGAAAGAGCAGCCAATTCTTCTTCAACATATTCTCAACCCTGAGAATGGAAAGGACATATACCGCATCAAAAGCTCTTCTAAGATTAAAAATAAGCTGCATGATTGATTATCCAAATATTGTCCATCATGGGTTTCCTTCATCTCAGCTGATACAGGGCTAAGTAACAACACCCCTATAATAAACGTTTATTACCTGTCCTTTCATACACCCAGGATATATATATCAAATACTGCGCCCAAAACTTTTACCACACCACGTCATAAACATTAGGCACGACATTTACCGTAACGATTTTCTATTACTTGCTTGTATGCGTGCGAGAGAGAATTATGTATGACTAGAATTATATGTTAAACTGAGCAAAAGTATTGTAATATCTTAGTGATTTAACGTGATAGTTGTAATAATTGTGTATTAAGAGTGCTGTTATATGTGAATCAGTTTTTACATTCAATAAATAAACTCTGAATATTTTTCAACATCGCGCAGGAGTGGCTGTGTAGTAAGAAGCTTGCTTCGACACCACATGGGTCGGGGATTAGTCCTACTGCGTGGCACCTCGGACAAGGAGGTAGTCTTGTACTATAGCCTCTGACTGACCAACGCCTTGTTAGTAAATTTAGTAGACGGAAACTGAAATAAGCCCGTCGTATTAATTAGTATGTATCTGCCACCGTGAAAAATGCTGTTTAGGTATTATTATTAGCAAGCGAGAAATAAAAATGTAATCGAAATATAAAAGAAACGATGAAATTCTAAAGAAAATAAAAGGCAACCTTAAAACAGAGCAGTTTTTTTTAAAAAAAAGACATCCCTAAAATATAGGCGAAAAACTGAGCTACACAAATGAAGTAAACGTGGAAAGAGACAGAACTAAATAAGAGGAGGTTAACCAAACATTAAATTACAATTTTAAAAAATAAAATATGTATGGTGTGTAACGCTTCTCAATTTGTGACCAGAACAAGAAAACAAACTGCAGTTTCAAGTTGGTAAGATTCTAGTCATATGATATTATCGGAGATGATTATTTATGATTAATATATGAAAGGGTACCTAAAAGTAACCGGAAGCCTACTCTGTAGGACAAGCCCATTGGAGATTAGGCTTCTGCCGCGAGAAGCCACGTGATGCAACCCTCAGGCATCAGTCTGCCGATCATCGACGTCAAGTGTAGTCGTACTGCCATGTCGTGCTTCTTTGATTTACAGTACTTCTCCCTTGTTAGACGATTTTTGCGATGACTGAAACGAAGGAACAGGGTGCTTCCATGAAATTCTGTTTTCCGGTGGGGATTACGCCGGCCAAAACAGCTGTCATGCTTCAAACAGCTCGCTGCGACGCTGCTATGAGAGGTTTTCACACTTTAGGAATGGTTACTTGTCGTTTGAACACCAGTCGTGTACAAGGCGAACATCAACCTCCTGAACTAATGAAAACATCAGGAAAATGCATGTACTGAACTTGGAGGACAGTCACTGAACAATTGACGAAACCATTGATATTAATAGTGTGTCGTGGAGCTCCTGCCAACGACTTTTGGGAGAGGAATTGCGAATAGAAAGAGTTGCAACTAAACTTGTGGCACGTTTGCATGATTTGAAATAAGAAAAAACTACTTAAGGGACATCGTTTTGCAGATGTCGAAGAGGTGAAGAAATAAACGACGGTGGTGTTTCTAAGAGTTCCACTACTGCTTCGAAAACTAGAAAACGCGTCTGAACCGATTCAATCTTCCAACTGGAGACTACATTCAAGGCAATAAAAGTGAAAAAAGGAAAAACGTGAATAATAAAATATTGCAAATTCCGGCTTCTTTTGGGTACCCCCTCGTTTAATTGAATACTTTTCAGCAATAATCGTGTGTGGGCGCTTAATCTGGAGGAAAAAAGCTTTTATGTTTCCAGCTTATGCTCTTCAACTGAAAGGAATAAGAGAAAATTAACGCCTGTAGGCGTAGGAGTGGCTGTGTGGTAAGTAGCTTGCTTACCAACCACATGGTCCCGGGTTTAGTCCCAATGCATGGCATCTTGGGCAAGTGTCTTCTACTATATCCTCGGGCCGACCAAAGCCCTGTGAGTGGATTTGGTAGACGGAAACTGAAAGACGCCCGTCGTATATATGTATATATATGTATGTGTGTATGTGTTTGTGTGTCTTTGTTTGTCCCCCCAACATCGCTTGACAACCGATGCTGGTGTGTTTATGTCCCCGTAACCTAGCGGTTCGGCAAAATTGAGCGTTAGAATAAGTACTATTCTTACAAAGAATAAGTCCCGGGGTTGCTTTGCTCGACTAAAAGGCGGTGCTCCAGCATGGCCGCAGTCAAATGACTGAAACAAATAAAAGAGTAAAAGAGAGAGAGAATGAAAAAAAACTTGTATATTTCAGGGGTCAATATAGATATATGTGTATGTACGTGTGTGTATATGTATGTATGTATGTATGTGTGGAGATATATATATATATATATATATATATATATATATATATATATATA
>NC_069001.1:25738765-25761179 GCF_001194135.2 Octopus bimaculoides | reverse complement strand
ATGTACGTGTGTGTATATGTATGTATGTATGTATGTGTGGAGATATATATATATATATATATATATATATATATATATATATATAAGAGAGAGAGAGAGAGAAAGAGAGAGAGAGAGAGATACACGCTTGCGTGTGCAATTTAAATTTGTTGGCTTAATACCGTTTCCTAATGGCTCGAAAAACAAGAGAAATAACGACTGAATAAACGATAGTATACATCTAAAATTTAATCTGCGAAGTGACAGAATTTTAGTATCCTGCTGTGGTGAGAATCAAGGATGTATCATTGGTGTTATTTGAAGTGGAACCATGACAAGCACAAGATATTGTTAATTGGTAAAATTTATCTGCTTTTGACATTCCAATCCTTAAATATTTATTCTATTTTACCTACAATTCCAGCCGACGATTATAGCTTGCGGTTCATGTGTGAATGCGAACGATTCTCCTTCATTTATTTCGTTCCCTTTGATTTTAATTCCTTTTCGGATTTTTATTTCCGTAGAATGAACAGCTGGTAATATTGCGTTGGAAAAATCTTAATATTTTCAACTCGTGATAAGAAGTTCGCTTCTCAACTGCATAGCTTCGGTTTCAGTCCCACTGTGTGACACGTTGAGCGAGATTCTTCTATTATAATCCCAGGATCTTCGTGGTTATCGTCATAGCATGTCGAAATTTGAAAAAGAAAATTTTAAAGTGTCATATAGATGTAATTTTTGACACGGAATCCGAATTTGTTATTCAGTTATTCCAGAAAAGTTTAGTGGAAATGTTATAGGTGTTCAAAATTCGATAATATTCAGAATTTTCAGCTGATCAGAAAACAGCGCGTTCGCTAAATCCTTCCATCATCTGCCACATTAGCGAGAAAGCTGGTGGTGGTGATGTGGGAACCGGCATGTCAAAACATTAAACTAGCTACAGTAAACAGCAAAATACATTTACAGATTGGTGAGCACATCAAATATTTAATGTCAAGAGCAAACCAACAGGAGTTGCTAGAAATGACAGCCAAAATCTTAAAATATGCACGAGCAAAGTAAACAGTAAACGGTAAATAACATTAAATCATTCGTGAGAATATTAAATATTTAAAAGCTACGAAAATACGAACAGTAGTTGCTAGAAACAACAGTGAAACCATTGCTTAAAACAGACATTAGCTAGTTTAAAAGATTCAAGAACAGAAGTTTTCAATACAGCGTGGGAATTTATCAAATGAATTATTCCTCATATATCCCCTTCAGTACATAAATTTACAAAGATAAGAATCAACCATGGAACGGTGTGTCCTACGCGAACGTTTATTTTTTTCCGACGCTTTAAAGATGCCCAGCTACCCTTATTTGTGGTTACTTTGGAAACAGAGTTTTTCGCAATCAACTATGGAGCACATGGTGCTTCTTTGCTTACTATGCAAAAAGAACTTCACGGGGATGTGTAAAATATTCACTCCTGATGAGCTAAAATGCCAATATTTTGAAAAATTTTAAAGCTAATAATAATTTGGTTATGAATTTATAGGAAAAATGAATTTCATTAATCTATAAACCAAATTTGAAAACCAATTGGTAGAAAATTGTAGACAATGACGATAACCAAAAAAAATGTCTAATCCTGAGCCGACCAAATCACTTCGAATGGATTCGGTAGACGGAAACAGAAAGACGCCAGCCGTGTAGAAACGTACGTGTGTGTGTATGTGAGAGAGAGAGAGAGAGAGAAAGAGAGAGAGAGAGAGAGAAAGAGAGGGAGTCTGTCTTTCTGTCTGTGTGTATGTCTTTCTGTCTGCGTTTGCTCTCAACCGTACACTGCTTGACAACCGGTGTTGGTGTGAGTACGTCCCCATAACTTGGCGTTTCATATAAATACATATATAGAGTAAGTATCAGGTTTTAAAACATAAAGTACTGGCGTCGATTCATTAGACTTCCAGCTCGTCAAGTTCGCATCCCAGTATTGCTGGATTCTAATTACCTAAAAAGGTAACATTTATGTATATATGTGTGCATGTGTGTGTGTATGTGTGTGTTCATACATGCACACAAACATATTTACACATATAAATGCACACGCACTTAAGCTCGCTCATCAGTCCTCCACTCATATACTCAAATCTACATATACGCTTTTATAATGAGTTGTGTGTCTGTTTAAGTATAATATAACAAAGAACATCTTGTACTAAGACTCGTTTTATATGAATTCCTCACAGCTATTTACAGCTTCATTTCCATGCCTGACCGAACATCAAATGATAACAATATTCCTACATCACGCCGAAATAATTCTGAATAAAACTTCCAATCAACATACAATCTACAGCAAAATACATTCCTGAGTTCCTTCTCCCAACCGACCTTTCTTATACAATTACATCACCAACGTAAACCACAAGTAATTATATCCATCAATCTACTCTCCAAATAACAAATAAAAAAAACATACACACATACATACATGTGGCTGTGTGTTAACTAGCTTCCTTACCAGCCGCATGGTTCCGGGTTCAGTCCCACTGCGTGGCACCTTGCGCAGGCGTCTTCTACTATAGCCTCGGGCCGACCAAAGATTTGTGAGTGGATTTGGTAGACGGAAACTAAGAGAAGCATGCCGTATATATGTGTGTATATATATATATATATATATATATATATGTGTGTGTGTGTGTGTGTGTGTATGTGTCTGTGTGTGTGTTTGTGTGTTTGTTCTCCCAACATCCGTTAACAACCGATGCTGGTGTGTTTCTACGTCCCCGTAACTTAGCGGTTCGGCAAAACAGACCGATAGAATAAGTACTAGGCTTACAAAGCATAAGTCCTGGGGTCGATATGCTCTACTAAAGGCGGTGCTCCAGCATGGCCGCAGTCAAATGACTCAAACAAGTAAAAGAAAGATACATACATACATACATACATACATACATAATACATACATACATACATGCATAGAAATATACCCTGTTGTTCATGTTAAAATTCCAATGAAGATACCTTGTATCTAGGTTAGAGACAAGCTGTATCTCTATTGGCAAGAAATCTTGAAACAAAACTGAATAATGATATACATACACATACATATATATGTGTGTGTGTGTCTGTATATACATATATATATTTATATATATATATAAATTCATATATGCATATACATATACATTGATATATAGTTGTTTGCGTACGCACGGGGCCAAATTTCGTATTCTAAAAATATCACCTACAGTAAAATTATTCCAGATGTGACCTTTCCATATTTTCCCTACGTGCATGTGATCCAAGTATCCATTATTCGATATTTTCTGTTTTAGATACGGTAGAGACTGCCTAGACGCTAATTCGGTCGTATTGTCCAGGACATGAAGGAATGACTACGTACAACGTCCATAGAACTGAGGCTAAAATACGTTGTACAGTGTATCATTTCGACTGAAAACAAGAGAAATAAATAAAAAAAACTGAAGACGTTGACGTTCGTTGAAGAATAACAAAATACCACAAATAAGCATTAAAGACTAAAACAACAGTAATGTTATAATAATAACAATATAGTAATAAAATATACATACTACTACTACTAATACTATTAATAATAATAATAATAATAATGGCCATAAAAATAAAAATATAAAATCCACTAATACTACTACTAATAATGATAAGCTTCATTTTAGAAGACAAATGTTAAATCTAGCGAAACATAAAAACAATCTATTTTAATGGTTTTAGGCAGAATTGTGTTTAAATCGATTTAAGAGTTAGGGAGATTAAGGGATTTAAGAATTAATAATTTCACATAAATAATGGAAAGTTTATCTACATTAACAGAGGTAGTTGTTTTTCGTCCGCGATGTTTCAATTTCCATTAAGCAATAAAGAGATAGAAAGAAAATCTTATTGTCTCTAAGTACGTTCATGTTATGGGTGTATTAAATGCGAAGTTTATCTTTTTTGCAGTGTAGGGGACTAATGAAAAAAAAAGGAATAACAATTTCTTTAAAAAAACTCATAAATCTATGATTCAAAGGAGTGCAGTACAGTGAAAAATGTAATTAATAGCAGCAGTTCCTTAAGTTCAAGTAACCGAAGGGATTTATCTTGCATATGAATATATAATTAATATCTCTATAGAAGTTCAGAGTTAAAATCTCGAGTAATAATAATGTGAAAAATTTGACGAATGTGACCCAGGTCTCCTTAACATTGGTTCTTTCAAGTTATAAAGAGCATAATCGCGTACACAGACAGTACTAATGTATATATATGTATGTGTGTGTATGTGTGTGTGTGAACATTTCTTTGGAATTTTCAAAATGTACCTGAATCGCAGTAAGTATAGTCGTTTTCAAATTACGTAATGAATTTATTCAAATACCAATCTGGTTTTGACATTTTTTTTGCCTTATCACTGGTACACATATATAAATAAATTGTTTAGGAGAGTTTAAAGTTACAAGGGAAAAAACATGTTTAATGATCAAATGTTAAAATGTTCACAGAAACTTCAATGAGTTTCACAGGGATAGATAGTAATAAAAGTGTAAATGTTCGCTGAAGATTATAACAAATGTACATTATTGAAAGTTCACTCATATTGAGTTTTTATAACAAGAGTGGAAAAGAAAGAGTAAAAGGTGGAGAGACAGAAGCAAGGTTGTTTTAAAAATGTCTGTTGTAGTGCGTGTAGTTTTTTTTCAATTCCAGTCTCAGTGCACTGGTCTCTTATATATAGATATACATATGCATACACATATATACATATATGTATGTATATATATATATATATATATATATATATATATATATATATGTGTGTCTGTGTAATGGTTAGGTTTGAAATTTTCTTTTATGGCATCACATTTCCTCCAGCTCTTCATAATAATTTTATATATGGATGCATATATGTGTATATGTATGTCTTAACATCTGATGAGAAAGAAGTTTCGAACGCGGTTATGACACATTCCATAAGCCATGTGAAGACAAACCTCTCAAAAATATATGTAACTTTTGCCAATGTGTTGAGTGTTATTTCATTTCTTTGATCACTCACTTTCACGCACCACACACACATACATACACCGACAGAGACATACACATGCACAAACGCATACACACACACACACATGCATATATATATATATATATATATATATATACCAAAATACATACATGTATAAATTATATATACATACATACAGATACATACACATATATACAATTCATAGAGCCATAACATAAACGTATGAAGCGACAATGAGATTTACATCCCTACACATACCTATATATACTTACACATACACATACATATTTACAAATACATATATATTCATACATACACACACATGTATATTATATATATATATATATACATATATATATATATATATAATTATGTGTATTTCTTCTATCTTAATGAATAAAAATTCTTCTGATAGAATAAATGGGTTAATAGAAACCAATGTAGCAAAGAACACAAAATAACTGAGGTTTAGTTCCTGGTTTTTAAGGCAGGAACTGTTTGAAATTTTGGGTATTTGAGTATATTTAAAAATTTAAGGAATGGAGAAAACGCATGTTATAATTGCATACTTTATTCCTACATATGTTTCAAGGGATTACAACCTGTGTGATCCATAGGGATCATTGATATTAAAATTGTAACCTTCTCAGAGAGAGAGACAGACAGAGATAGATAGATAGATAGATAGATAGATAGATAGATAGATAGATAGATAGATAGATAGATAGATAGATAGATAGATAGATAGATAGATAGATAGATAGATAGATAGATAGATAGATAGAGAGATGTATGTATTCCGTGTTAGTACTCATTCATCCAGATATGAACCTTACGCAGAACAGTGCCCAAACCTAATTTCAAATCTTAATAATTGAATAGTCATTTCCTACTTCTGTAATTTCAAATGAATCTCTCTAATTGGTACCCGACTTCTCACGTACGCATAAGAGCGCAAATATTGCCCTCGGGGGTGTGTTGCTTTTTTTGCAAGAGCGTTTGGCGCATTATCAAAGTGCGTTTGGTTCATTTTCTGGAACACAATGGGTGACTTTTGTTCGTTCTATAAGATATTGCATCTCTACTAAGCAGAAAAGAAATACCAGAGGAATGTCGGTAGAAATTTCTTATCCTCCGGTTAGTACGCACAGAATATTTCTCTGTGGCAAAGGATGAGAGAGTTAAATGCATTTCTATAGAATCTGAAAAATTAGGAATTGCATGATACATAATATGAAGCACTAATCTTTCACAACTGATGATTTTTTTCTTGAAATTTAATTACAAAATATATATTTGAATTAGACGATTGATTCGCAAAGAAAATCATTTGATTGTGTTTTGAACACCATTCATTGATTTAGAAACGATTTGAAAAGCATTATTTCTGCATATATATGTTGCACATCTAGTTCTTATTTTATAGATGTGATTCACTGAACCGATATGTTATGGGGTATTAAACAAAGCATCGGAGGAAGAAAACACAGCACGAATGTAATCTTACACACACTCACTACAGGCTTCCAGAGAGTTTCCGTCATTCAATTGCACTGACAAGGTATCGCAGGTATATATTTAAGAGATGAGGAAGTATGTACATCATTTACATTTTTTTACATTTGACGCATATTTGTTTGTTGTTAACACAATGTTTCGGCTGATATACCCCTCCAGCCTTCATCAGGTGTCTCGGAGAAATTTGAAACCTTCGTTCTCATTCCTAAGGTATGATAATAGCATGGAAAAATACCTTAGGAAAGAGAACCCAGGTTCGAAATTTCCCGGAGAGTATATCAGCCGAAACGTTGTGTTAACAACAAACAAGATGAGGACAAATATCCGTCAAATGTAAGTAATGACAAGTTATCGGTAAGCGCGGAGACCTCCCTAATGTGCCGCTTTCAAAAGTAGTGGGATTACACTCGAAAACATTCGTTTGCATATGTCCATCTTCACCAGCGTCTCTTTATTTAGCCCTAATTTTCTTTGAAATTAAATCATGATTGTAATTATTTGTCATTGGCTTGATCTGACGGTCTGACAAAATTATATCAGTGCAGAACCAGAGCAGCCATTTTAAATGTACGTAGACCGATATATACTCTCTTAATATATTTGTGCTAAGAGTGCAAAATATTAGCATTTCTGTCAATGACATAGTTACATATACTTTACATAATAAATCCTTAACTGATATAGCTTTCTACATGAATTATTAACTAAGTATTAGATTTCTTCATCGATGTCATATGTTTCTACTTAAGAATTAAGGTGAATGTTTATGTAAAATATATATGAAAATAAAATTAACGCAGTAGGTGAAATTCCATTATATGAAACGATGATGTGAAACAAATCGATAAATGTTTTTGAAATTTAAATTTGGAGATAAATGTTTCAAATTTAGTTAGATTTCAGGGGAATATTTAAGTGGATTATATCAGCTTCATTGTTCAACTGGTCATGATTTTAGCGACCACGTGGGAATCAGATGTAAATTCGGCCTCGATGGAATTTCAACTCAGTTCGTGTATATTTATTTCATAGATCTGGAAAGGGTGGAAAGTGAGGTCGATCGCGAGGGAATTTGAATTCAGGAGGAAAACACGGACGAAATGCTGCTAAGAATTTTGTCCGGCGTCCTAATGATTTTTCCAGCTTGCCTCCTTGAAAAAACATGAAATATGAACTAGTTTTTGAATTAGTTGAAATGTTTACAACGGATTTAATATTTTTTTCCTCAACACTTCTATTAAAATATTTATATAGTGTTGAATTGCGCCAGTATTAGAATGCCGGTCAAAATATGTTACATTATATCGGTATGGTCAGATTTACATATTGTCTTCTCTTGTCCTCTTCCGATTACATATGAATCACATCTTAAAGTAGTTTTGAATTTTGAAATAGCACGTGTGTAATTTTCCTAATTATTTTACTTTGGAATTCGATATAGACTATAAATTTAATATTTAGTTACGTCTCGTAGATTCTAATTTCATATTGATAATAATTTATAGCTGCTATTTCCTTTCTGACGTCCTCTGTCAATAAAGTTAATACACCGCAGAAGGGGCCGTCGTAACAGCATTATGGGTCCCCCAGGAGCAAACTCTTATTTAGCTCACAACATACAAAGATCGGAACTGGATACTAGAATCGTCTCCAGGCAACCAACAGATGCGCTGATGCCAAAAGACAGGACTGTTACATCACTCGAAATAAAGTTCATTTCGTTTGCCCAATTGATTAATAGAAAACAACCATTTGTGTTAATATTGTGTTCCGAACCCTTAGTAGTAGGTAGCGATTTAGAACACATTAGGAAGTAATTCATTATATTGATCGCTGTAATTATTAGTTGTCCTGATTAGTTTTCATTTAATCAACCTATGAAACATGGAAGGTAAAGTGGGACTGAATGTCTTTGAAAATAATTGCATCAGATAACTGCAAATGTTTAGTCGTTATAACTATAACGATATACCTCTTACTCACTTACCATTTAGCCAATATAAGCGAAATTAATTGCATGATATGACTCATAAGTAAATCATGCCATGCACTTATTAAACTCATAAACACAAATTCTCTCTCCGTGTTTGTGTATATGAGAGTCTAGGAGTTTGTATATGTTCTGGCGCAGGGGTGAGCTGTTTCATATATGTCCGCAGTCTTTGATTTTATGCATATGTAATATATCTAGCATTATATGATGTTTTCCATTCTGTGTCTATCAGTAAACTGAAACTCACTTTGATAAAACATATGAATGCAATGATTGAGAAATATTTGTCCAAATTGTATATTAGGAGGTGAAAATATTATCTTGATCAGGGTCATAAAACTATCAAATGAAGTAGGTAGATTTTAATAATCTGATTACGTTTGATGTGAGGATATATATATATATATATATATGTATATATATATATATATTATATATATATATATATATATGCATATGTGTGTGTGCGTGCATGCCTGTGTACATATGTCATAATATTTTTGTATTACTGATGACTATACTATTAACGACGATGCTATTAAACATGAAATCACAGAGTAACTCCTCGCGCTAGAATTAGAAGTCAAATACCCACCAAATCGCATACTACAGTTCTTAACCAGCTGAGACGCATAAAATGTTCTACGGCTACGACATATAAAAAGAAATTCTTTGATTTTGAACTTTTTAACGCTTTCGCCGCCATAAGTCTCATTATGCTAGAAATAGTTGCTAAATATACTTTAATTCACAGCGCATTGCATTATAATTAGGAATAAAATAATTTTATTACTTTGCTTTGAACATAGAAAACAACGGAATGGTTGCGGTGATGGCCAGACTCTCAGAACTGACATCGTGCTAATGCACAAGAAGCGCAGAGAGACTCAGATTCAACTACTATGCCTCAATTATTTTACTCTCTAGATATAGCAGCCAAGCCCTCCACATCTTATATGTTACATTTTGAAATGACAGATACATTTGTCAAATTAATTTTTGCGCGGCAATGCCTGACAACAAAATCGAATATACATGGACGCAATGCTTTTGATAAAAGGTTAGCTTATCTGAAATTAAACAGTAGAAGCTAACCATTTAGTGTCACCTTGGCAGCTCAACTTTTTAAAAATAGCAGCCACGTCTCCATAAAACTAACCATCGTTACAAATAAAACATAAATAATACAAAGTTCTCACTTGATAACGTATCCTAAATTTCATAACAACTAAGAAATTATGATGAGGTATCCTTAGCAAGAATACCTGTCATCCTAAATCCGGTCGATCACAACGTCATCATTCAACAATACTCAAAACCTGGCACTTCCCTAACGTGAGATGCATTACGTAGTGAGTCAGACACCTTACTTGTCGACTAGTAGCAGCTAGTGTTTGCAGGTGTAAGAAATGAAAGTAATACATAGAGTTAATTAGAAAGGCGTTGCTGAAAATATTCAGTAATCAACAAGGAAAAATAAATTGCAATATTTAATCACGTCTAAGGCTGCAAGCTGGCAGAATCGGGCAAAATGCTTAGTGGTATTTCGTCAATCTTCATGTTGTGCGGTTTGTATTTGCCTTTAATTATTTCGACGTCGTTAAAATAAGTTCCATTTATAAACACCAGGGCAAATATAATCGAATTAAACCGTCCCTCAAAGCTGCTGGTTTTTAATAAGTTATTATTATTGAGTGAGAGAGTAGTGCATGCCATCAAAGTGACACTGGGGTAAAATATACAAAACCCATTATACCCATCCTGACTACCCGTCTGATAAGGGTACACCAGGAACATGCATCACAACCATATGTGCGCGACACGGTGATCTCATATCAAGATAAACAGCGCATGACCTCACAGGTGGGGCCCATCCCGCTCAAAAAGTCCCTGAATAAGGTTTATTTCAGGATGTTCAGCAAAACACCCACGTTTCCAAAGATGAATTATCCAAACCCCAAAGAATTCTTCTCAACACATGGCTATGATGCCCCCTCCCCACTACTTCTGCTCATGATCAGAGATGCACATATCGTCAGCCATCAAGGGACATGCTCAACTGGTTAAGGCCAAGTAACTGACAAGCAAATCTGTGGTATTGAGTAGGATATTTGCTGTAGCCCATCTTTTTATACCAAGACAAAACAATGTACATAACACTTCCAATCAATTAAGATCAGAAGCTATGGGAGCCACTAACTTGGCAACGAGTAGGCACATCGTTACCAAACCACTGGGCACGAAGCTTAGCAGTATTTCGCCCATTTTACGTTTTGAGTTCAAATTCCAACGAGGTCGACTTTGCCTTTTATCAATAGGGTCCGATAAAATGAATACTAGTTGAAGAATGTGGTCGATGTAATCGATTCATCCCCACCCCCAAAACTTTTCCCTTTGTGGAAAAATTGAACCCATTATTATTATTATTATTATTATTATTATCATTATTATAGAAAGGATTGAGGTAACTCCTCCTGAAGATATAAAGTTAAAATTAAAAGAAGAACGCCATTGTCATCTAGTGAACGATATTTCGACACCTTGTGTGTCTTCAACTGGTTCAAAAAATAAATTTCTCTATCTACTTCATTGTGGTTAATATAGAAAGGATTGAGGTAACTCCTCCTGAAGATATAAAGTCAATATTAAAAGAAGAATGCCATTGTTATCTAGTGAACGGATATTTCGACATATTGTGTGTCATCAACTGGTACTTTGTTTATTGATCCTGGAATGACGAAAGACATTCGAGGAATTTGAAATCTGAACGTAAACATGTACAGAATGCCTCAAAGCATTTGATCTTGTGTACTAACGATTCAACCAGATCGCCAGGTTTATACATACAAATATTTTCTATGAATTATTATAGGGAGAAATCGGCTCTTTCATCTTACATATTTTGGAATAATTTTTGAGAAATTAATATCAAGAAAAATGCTGCATACTACAACATTGTAAAGTCACTGGCTTTAAAATGAAACTTTGCCACTTCAGAAAAAGATTAAAAATTCACAGTGAACACAGAGGCTTCAAAGATTCATAGAGAGATTTCAAAATAGCTAATAAAAATTAACCTTTGTATTATGGATGTGAAGGTGGCTAGTTGTTTACATCAAGTCAAGCGTTCAAATGGAAATTATAATTTCCACCGACAAAGAGGGAAGGCAAATCAATTAAGGCGGAATTTCAACATATAATGCAAAGCCGGAAGAATGCTCCTAAGCGTTTTGTGAGACGTCGTAAAGAGCAGAGAATGAAAGATCACAAACAGATAGTATCATTTGTATTGTCAGCAGTGTCAAATTGCAAATTGCATGATTAATTATAGGAATTCATTAACTCAGAATTTAAGCAATATAGATCACACTCGTGTACAGATGCAAGCACGCTCACATGCATACTTTTACATTTACATACACACGCAAACGCACATGTATGTATGTATGCGTATGACGAGTTTTGGTTAGTTGAAATATATTTCTGACATATTTCAGCTGCTAAAAGGCAAATACACTGCAGTTAGCGTGGAAGCGTGGAGAAAATATCTCTCTAACGGTAAAACGATCTGAAAACACCCGATTTGTTCAGTGGCCACATCTATTAGGAATCGCAGGCACCGATGTTTCAAGCTCCTTGGCTCTTGTTGATGACGTGTACCTAAGAGAGGCAACTCTGAACGAACTTATAATGCTATAGCTTTATGTATAATTGAATCTAACGTTGACTGATTTGCGCTATATACATATATACGATGGATTTTCCGTCGAAGACGACATATGAATATTGTTCTGGTTTGGCGAACGACCTGTACGAATGATTTGTTTATAGCACTCAAATATCCGTGCTGCACAACAGCTCCCTCCCCACTTCGAAGTGATCACGAGGCAGACAGAATGAAGTGAAGTGTGTTGCTCAAGAACACAATTCACCATCCGGTCTAGGAATTGAAAATACGATATTGCGATCGTGAGTGCAGCACACAAACGACAATGCCATGCGCCATCATATACGGTTATGTAAGTGTGTGTGTGTATACATACATACATACATACCTATACATACCTATATATATATATATATATATATATATATAAAGCAAACTATCCACTGGTTAGCTTCACTTCTGACTGCTTTATACAGGACGTAAATATTTTGTTATAGTTTCGAGAAGAAAATCGCATACGCTTCCATTTAAGACGCACACTAACCTGGGAAAATTCCAGTCAGAAGCTTCCTTCATCTTTTATCCGCAAATAGAAAAGATCCAAGGAATGTATTTAGTCTTCTTTTTCCCTATATACAGCTATGTATATCTAGAGATGTTTATAAATGTGTCTATATATATATGTGTCTATATATATATATATATATATATATATACACGCACATGTGTGCGCGTACGTGCGTGTACGAGGATGTATATAAGTGCGTGCATATGGTTTCAAACAAGCATAAGGATTTTAGTGCGTATGTATGTATTATGTGTGTATAAGTGCATGCGTGTGTATGTATGAATGTATGTAAGTACGGGAAATTTTTTCTCAGATGTAGATAAGTTAGGTGTGAAAGCAAAAAGAAAAAAAAATGCTCGGGGATAAACATTGAAGTAAGATAAATCTTCGATTATTCGCTAACAGCAAATTTCGAAAATAAAAGCAAGCCAATGGAAAGAAAGCAATATAAACTAAAACCTGAAGTAAAAGAAAAAATCATATCTTTCTTTACTTTCCATTGAGACAAATGAGCATGCATAGGATATAATGTCATTCAATGATGGAAATATATAAAAGGCTTATCTCATAAGAAAGGAGTAAGTAGGCTTTAGGATATTATAATAATATTGATTACTTTTAGATACACAAGCTCCTTACATATACGGAAGAAGGCAAATAGAGAAATTTCTACACTACAGCCTGATTCAAGAAAGTTAGTGATGACATATAAGTAAAATGAATGGTATTTTGGCTGTGCATTGAAAACCAATTGCAGTCTCGCTTTTACTCTACGTTGCTAAATATTAAATTGTCGCTATGGCACAATATCACATTTTTATGAAATATTCACAATCGATCGAATCCCTGAACCTCTGCAGTATATATTCATAACATGTCATTATTTAATGGCGTCCAATGCTGCCGATTGGTATAATCCTTATAACGTTCGGCAAAATGCTATGTGGTCATCCTTTCAGAATTTAACGTTTTGAGTTCACATTGCGTCCAAACATTGCCTTTCATTGCGAGATCGATAAAAGAAAGTAAAATAAGGTCCCAGTCAAGTACGGCGTAGATTGTATTGATTTATCCTCACCCTTCAAATATTTTAACCTTGTGCAAACATTTGCAACAACCATTCCTTAAAGCGGTAGGTGCGTTGTATTCTTTAGCAAAACACTTCATCTCACGTTACTCTGCGATCACTTCGACGCCGGACGCGTGATACACCGTGAACCTGTTCGGGCAAAGTCGATTTTAATGGAGGATATCAGCTAATGTATAGTACTATAAACAAATCATTTGGGCAGGTCGTTCGGCAAAAACTGAACACTCGGCGCGAGAGATAATGATCATCATCATCGTTGTTGTTGTTATTATCATCATCAAGCCAGTTTCTTAATCAGTTCGAGGAAGAGATAAAAATGACATGATGGGATGAATAACTTCAAACCTGCTACCCATTGTGAGTCTGTCTTCGTTGATTAGAGCTAGAAATAAAAACCGCTTCTTCTTTTACTTCTACTTTCTCTCCCTCACTGACTTAAACTCTGCGTTTGTATCTCCCCTGCTTTCCTACTGTGTGGGTTTACTCACTGCGCCCTGTTTCCCTCTTCTGTTATTCTGTTTTTCGCACACCTCTAAATTTTAACCACTACTTTATTCTATTGACAGATATCCCTAGCTCTAAAATCATTCAAACGAATCTATTATAGTTTGTAACTAATATTTAATAGATCTACGGATTCGATTCCCGAAAAGGGAAACCTTATTTTTTTTAAGGTGGTGAGCTGAAAACATAGTTAGCACGCTGTTTGATATGCTTGACAACATTTCATTCGTCTGCAAGTTCTGAATTCAAATTTCACCGAGGCCGACTTTCCCGTTCATTCTTTCGGGGTCTGAAAAATAAGTGCCAATTGGACATTAGGTTCAATAAAATATACTTAGCATGGCTCTGAAAATTGTTGGCCTTCTGACAAAACTTTAAACCATTATTTAATAGAACATAATGGATTGAAAATATCTGTGTGTATGACCGAAAATTCGGGTTTACTCTTTCTCAAAGAAAACTAGTTTCTTCCACATTTCCTGGATTGCAATATGAAGACCGATAGTATTTGAACTCAAAATGTCATAGCGAAATACTAGCTAATATTGATGCGTTACATAGTCCAAGATTCAGTTACCTATCAATTACAAATTAATTAAGTGTACCGCATAAGATTAACTGGTACAGTGGTTTTGAATTTCTGATGTCGACTTCATTTGCCACACTCTTATACTGGTATACCAGTATAAGATTGTTAAAACAAGTTTCATTTTGTAATAACTTCACACCTTATCACCCTGTAAAAAGGAATAAAATATTAGGTAATATATTTGAAAGTATCTTGCATATGACGGAATGGTTTTCAGTGGAATGTCTAATCCACTATTGTTTTCTGAAACTAAACAACGATTTGCAAGAGTTTAATGACTATGCGCGATCATGAGTCACATGGAAATAATAGTCAAATGACTTTCAATTTATAAACGACCACCCCGAGAAGGAAAGGCTATATACTGGACAGCACAATACTACATACATATAGAATGAATTTGGTCATAGGCCTAAACGAACACGGTTTATTTGCCAAGAAAAGGCACTAAATAAATTCTGGAAGTCGTATTAATGACGTAATCTCCACAATGTCTGTTTGTCGGCTAGGAAAGGCCATTTTGACGTCATTTCGCATTGTACTAAAACTTTTGAAATGACTGATGGTTACTTTAAATTTGGTTGTGATGTGAGCATGTGTCCTCGTTCAGAACTAACCTGAGGTCAAACACCTACAATAACAAAAGTAACATTAACTCAAACTACTATGAGGAGAGCCTAGATGATAGTAAAACACTTAAAAGATGGTAATATTTTTTTCCTGTTGACAATAAATCAATACGTATAATTTCAAAAGCTTCCGTTGAAGAGAGTTTAATGTGTCTAGCTTGTCTGCTGTTCGTCTTTGGAATCATAATATGCGGACGTCATTTCAGTATAACATAACTCACGCACCATTTAAAATGTTATAGATACAAAACCAAACAAAAATGAGATGGTGTGAGGAAAATAGTCATTTACAATTCTTTGAACGGTGGCCCTGCAGTGCAGTCATCTCCGAAGTTAGTAAAAGATACTATGTATCAGATTAATATGTTATCTTCGTATACAATATACATGAATATATCGTGAACTTTTATGTAAAAAGATATAGTGTGGTACAAAATATACAACAGCGATACTATTCGGCAAATTAACTGTTAATATAGACACGAATAGGTATATATATATATATATATATATATATATATATATATATATATGCGTATATATATGTGCGTGTGTGTGTATATAAACGCGCACACACACACACACACGCACACGCACACACACACGCATATATATATATATATATATATATATATATATATATATACACACACACATAGTGTAAAATATTCTACAATAATTTTACGGACACCTGGTGCAGTTTATTGACAAACGAACTTGTATTAAATTTATGAAAAATCACCCAAAATGAATGATAGTTCTTCTCAGTATTTTATAGCCCTTCCCTGTTTTATATGATATAACCAACTGTCACCCATTGGCGCATTACTTTATCATAAACCCGTTATTGGAATTTTTCTTTTGAAATATCTTTTGCATTCATACCAGGGCTTTGAGCGATACATTCTTTTACGAATTTGTTTACGTGAGTTCTTGTCGAGTTTTGTAATACCTTGCTTGAAGCTTATGAGCTCAATATCGTGGAAAAGATTCTTTTTTACCTATCAGTTCCTACTGTGGTCAAGAGAGACAATAGACTTTTCATATACTTGCCAGTTTTTTAGTTCGTCTGTCTATCACTTAAACATCTCTCAAAGCAAAGAAAAGAAAACAAAAAAAAAACTGAGTCCAATCCATATTTTAGTATTAAGAACACATATATGTGTCTTGAATTAAGAGAAATATTGTGGTATTTGATTTCATCAGATCATATTTATGGCAAACAAATAGTTTCTTTAATTTCGCATAAACCTTTACTCCAGCGTGCAATGGATCTTTAAACCTATAAAACTTTCCTGCACAATGATTTTCTCCAAGTTCGCGAAAATACATAATCACGTTTTATAACGAATCACATTAATTCTTACAGTAACTCTTGTATTATTATTATTATTATTATTATTATTATTCTTTTCTACTGAAGGCACAAGGCCTAAAGTTTTGTGGGAGGGGACTACAATAAACAATAACATTACTATTATTTATGTTATTGTTTATTGTAGTCCCCTCCCCAAAAATGTTAGGCCTTATGCCATCAGTTGAAAGGATTAGTAGTAGTAGTAGTAGTAGTAGTAGTAGTATAAGTCTTTTAAAACTCCACGTCGGCAATGGCTGCCTAGACATATTGAAGGGCATACGTCCAGTTCTTTCTCCCATGTAGTGTGCAATTAAGACTGCATTGTCTAAGAGGTTATCACTTAATTCCCAGTCTTTTTTTAGACGCAAGTATTTTATCTTAAGTGAGATTATTCGAGCTACAACATTGAACTACTTTTGCAGGATTCACTGATATACAAGTAGTGTCGTGTGTTCGTGGTATTTTGGATAGTCTGAGCCTTTCAAAACTACTCAACAGAATATTTGTAGCCCAAGCTCTAGCAAATATTTCGTGGCAAAGAGTTTATAAACTAGTGTTGCCTTTCCCTTAAGCGCCAAGTACATTTTCAGCTGCCAATAAATATTAACTTTTCAGAAAATTCGGTGTCATCGAAAGATGGATTACTGCTCTCGTCCAAGACTATATTACTCCAAAACTGATTTATTGGCATGGAATAATTTCTCAGCAAATCCCGATATTTGGCTCACATTCTGGCTGTTTTCTCACTCCGTGAGTAACACCACTACTGCAGCATCTCTACACACTGTCCCTCCTCTTCTTCTCATCAGCCATACTTTTGCCAGCATTGCAATGCCCCATACATAACCATAATGAAGTCATTTCCCTCCCCTTTCAATCATACGTATTTCTTACTGAGGCGTCAGCATTGAGTTACTCACCCGGAAGAATTAACCCTGTCGATGTCATTAGAGAATCCGTGAAACTCGTTCCTTAGATAAATCCATTAAGGAAATGAAATTATTTCTCATTTGTAGACGAAGGGAAAAGTACGGACTGGGACCTAATATGTTGAAATACACAGAATCAGTTATTTATGATTTTGAACCTTCCATATCATGCATAAATAGTCTACCTGTTTTAGGTTCAAACCAGTCAGATCCAGCCTCTCACACATACCCTACAATGTCACCCTAAAATCAACTCAATCACAAAAATGTAGTAGCACTAAGGTCATGCATGATTAATTCAAAACAATATTAAACATCACATATGACAAAATAAACTGAATGCTTAAGGATTAAATAGACACAAGGTCATTCCGACAATAGGATACGAAACTGGCCACCATTTGGTTATTTGTCCGATATCCTATGTATTCAGATATCGGATTTTCCAAGAAGACGGTAAACCGACATCGTAATTTACTCCATCTTTCTCTGATACTACAGAAATGATGCTACAGCAATCATACATCACAAGACTATAGAAGAAACTTCCAAAATCTTCACATATTTCATAGAAAATTACTGAATATAAAATACAAACGCTCATTTCATATTCAATATTATTGTTTTTATTATTTTTTTGGTTTTGTTTATTGCAAAACAATTCGGTTGATTTATCATATTCAACAAAATTTATAATAAAAATAATAATAATAATAATAATAATAATAATAATAATAATAATAATGAAAAATTGTTTGTATATATAAGGGGCGTGTGAGAAGGAGAGAGAGAAACAGTGACGCTTAGGTAAAGATAGTTAAACGTATATCGGATTTAGGGAAATATGGAGAAATACGTATACACTTTATTCTCCTTCTTCAATAGGATAATTGTCTTCCGTTTCCCTGTTTTATATTTATTCGTTTATTTACATTTTGTATGTGTTGCATTGCAATTTTTAGAAGAATATATTTATTTTTCGTTAGTTATGTACTGCTATTTCTTTCTTTCATTCTTTGTTTTCTTTAGAAGATTCACTATTCTTGATGACAGAAACTGAAAGTGAATAAAATCCGACTTCAAAGACGTTTCTAAAATCCTGATCCATAATTCTATATTGCTTGTCTGTTCTGAAGAAAGTCGTTATTTTACTTTCACCTTAGTAATCAATCATAGGGAAGAAAACCAATTATGATGAACAACAGCAACAGGCCTTCAGACCATTTGCAGATCTGCTGCTGCTGTCTGAGATTCATCTCATATAATAGCTCCGATAACCCGCTATCATATAGATATTTCAGTCAGACAAAGCAGATTTATTACGCGATAGACCCAGCATTACTAACAGAAATATTTGTCAAATTCGTGATAAATAAGTTTTCTCACTGAATGTATGCTACTATTGAGATGAAAAAAGAAAAAATTAAAAGAATTAATTGATCTTCATTCTGATTCTGCATGTTTTATTTCTCTGAACTTGGCAATAGATTTCCCACGAAAATATTTACAGCTTTAGAATAGTATTAAAACATTCGCCCTGCCTACATTACACTAGTTGCTCACTAAGATTGATTTTCGGAAATAAAACTAAGTCCCTTAGTTCTAAAATGTTATGGGCAATGGTTATATATTCTACACTATACTATGGAGGAAAAAAAGAAAGTTTCTTTTAAAGAAAAATTGATAAATAAAATATATTTCTGTCTACATTATATCAACAGTTCTCAGAAAGGCAGACATGACAAACAAACGGAGGAATAAAATATAAATGTTGCATAAAGTCTCCAGTAAAAGAGTGGATATGATTTAAGAGGGGCGAGAGAAGAAATTATTGACCAGTGAGCTTGGTGTAGCAAGGAAAATAGAATACTGCAGTAACGACTATCGACCATTTAATGACTGCTTCTAGTCAAAAAAATAAAAGCAGGGGCGACAAGTACCACAATTCAAATTAATTCAGTTTAAATTAAATGCAATTAATTAAGAATAGAATGCCATAGGGAATGTGTATGATATTTTTCTTTCTAATTAACTAGCGACATATGGAGATTTTTCTGCATGTATCCTCTGTCACTTTATAACTTAAAACAATGACGATTTAATGAATACAATAGGTGCTTTGGACTGAAGATCGTTATGGAGATATGTTACTCTTGACTGCAGAAAATTTCTAAGTGGACAAAGAGAATAGTGGAGGAGGAATTCTTTTAAACAATTTACTTTCTATATATACCCACATAAACCATTCCAGTGTGGATAAAATGACTATCCGATCATGTATTTTGATGTAAGAAAACGAATTAATTTAAGACAATATACATGGTCATATAAATAGATAGCGTTTTAAGTTGGTCATTTACGGGAGTTCAATAGAGCTGGGACTAATGATGATGGTAAAGACAAAATGCTTAGCGGCATGTTGTTTGTCTTTACTTTCTGAGTTCGAATACCGCCAAGGTCGACTTTGCCTTTCATCCTTTCGGAGTCGATAAAATAACTACCAAGTGAGTACCGGCGGTGATGTAATAGACTTAGCCCTTTCACAAAATTGCTGGCGTTGAAACCGATATTTCCGTGCCTGTGTAAGGTGGCGAATAGGCAGAATAGTTACTATACCGGTCAAAATGCTTATTAGCATTTCGTCTATCTTTACATTCAAATTCCACCGAGATCAGCTTTGCCTTTCGTCGCTTCAGGATCGATTAATAAAATACCGGTTGAACTAGACCCGATGTAATAGACTTGTACCCTTCCCGAAATTGCTGGACTTGTGGCAAAACCAATATTTATGTGCCTGTGCGTTTTGATCCAACACACACAAGATCAAGGTCATTTAAGCCTTTGTATATATAAGAGAGCGTTTAACAATTTTCCTTTATTTCACAGATGGTCGTGCATTTTAAGATGTACTTACACCTAGCTTTTCATGTTTTGTTTTGCAAACATTGGCGACAAAAGACATAGCGACTGCCAAATATTTCGACTAGGAACCATTTGAATAAGTATATATACGATATCAAGAGGGAGTCATTCATAACCACATTCAAAAAAAAAAATACTGTACCCTTTGCGACAAAAGTACATTATAGTTAAACAAATAACTCCTTTGTCAGAGGGAAACTCAATACGTTCCGGGTGCTACTGAGTTTTTAATATTATGTGTTAATACCACTTGAAAAGAGTGTTTACAAAGAATTCTGTCAGTCTTAATTTGTAAAATCATATACAACAAAGTAATTTATTCAATTTTAATTCTCTTGCTTGTAAAGTATTATTCCTGGCTAAAGCGTCATGACGTCATAATTTCCTCTGATCTCTCATATTCTTGGACAAAATATGTATGTAGGAAACATTTATATTTCTGTTGAATATTAACTATATAACGAAATAAAAGAAATCTCAAGAGACGCTTGGAAGAGAGCCATGTATGAACTGTAACTAATATATTATATACATCACTCGTTGGTTCTACGTATAATCGCTTTTCTAAAATGCAAACCTACATACATAGCAATATTTAGGCATATAAGGTGGTAAGCTGGTAGAATCGATTGCAAGCCGCTCAAAAATTCAACTCGGAAAACTCCACTAATGTACTAAATTTTGAAATTTTCGATTAACTCTAATTTTTGAAACCTTGGCAGCCAAACGGGAAAGGATCCACATATAAAAGTATAGGAATATATCTATATACATACATAATTATGTTATATTCCATTCAGAACACAGGAGTGTAGAGTATAAAGCTCATCCACCTTCAGATTTCACCCGGTACTATCCAGTAGTACTATTATACGTATTGTCAGATCTGTGTTGGGAATTTTGTAATGTGTGAATAGACAATAGAATACTTCTCCAGGCTTGCAAGTATTTTGATTATGTAACCGTTTCCCTGCACTATGAGTTCTAGTTATGTTACCTCAGGCGATATATAAATATTGTCTCCGTAATCTCAAATTCTCGTGAGACGAAAAGAGGTGAGAGAAAGAGTTCACTGCATTATTATTATTTAATGTAGATAGGCGGTGAGCTGGCAGAAACGTTAGCACGCCGGGTGAAATGTTTAGTGGTATTTTGTCTGTCTTCGTGTTCTGAGTTCAAATGTCGCTGCTCAAATCTCGATTTCGCCTTTCATCATTTCCAGGTCGATACATTAAGTACTGCTTACGCACTGGGGTCGATGTAATCAACTTAATCCCTTCCCCGAAATTTCAGGCCTTGTGCCTCAAGTAGAAAGGATTACTATGCTATGCAGCATAGGGGCAATATACAGGGTGTCCACAAAGTGTGGGTACATGGAGTAAATAAAATCATAACATAAACAATTAAATATAAGAAATAATTTCTTATTTCTTAAGATATTGTTAATCCCTATGTACTCAGACTTTGTGGATACCCTGTATATTCCGAACGGTGGCAATATCTTGGAATTTTCTCACTCTACTTGTTTACTAAATTTTCACAACAGGATACACAAGGCTTCTTCAAGCCTCTCTCTCTCTCTCTGTATATATATATATATATATATATATATATATATATATATA
>NC_069001.1:25723964-25737603 GCF_001194135.2 Octopus bimaculoides | reverse complement strand
CACGAGAGAGAGAGAGAGAGAGAGAGAGAGAAAGAGAGAGAGAGAGAGAGAGAAAGAGAGAGAGAGAGATAGGATGTACTTGAAGCTGAGAATGTCAATTTCCCGAGACAAAATTTATATATTGCTGTTTTTGACTAATACGAACTATTCGTTACAGGTACAAAGGCTTAGTCTCTCTGGTCAAATAGTTCACGTAGAGGAGAGTCGATTCAGCAGAGAGTCAGTGTAATATAAACTCAATTAAGGTGCCTAAAATACAGGCCAAAGAAGAAATATACAGACAATCTGAAACATATAATGATGTTAACCAGTACTAATAACAAAATCGTATGTAAGACGGTGAGTTGGCAGAAACGTTAGCACGCCGGGCGAAATGCTTAGTGGTATTTCGTCTGCCGTTACGTTCTGAGCTCAAATTCCGTCGAGGTCGACTTTGCCTTTCATCCCTTCAGTTTCCGTCTACCAAATCCACTCACAATGCATTGGTCAGCTCGAGGATATAGTAGAAAACACTTACACAAGTTGCCACGCAGTGGGACTGAAGCCGGAACCAATGTGGTTGGGAAGCAAGTTTCTCACTGGACAGCCACTCCTACGCCTTATATATATATATATATATATATATATATATATATATATATATATATATATATATATATATATCTTTTGTTTAAAAGCTGCTGAGTTTAAACTGTCTTTATCGCTTTTGTGAGAATAAAAACTAAATGGAAGATGCATCGTTAGAAAGAATATTTTACCTACGTATTTGTCTTAAATTTACTAACACTGAATGAGATTACATCTGAACGCAAATACACTAAATCTTATTATTCATTTATTTTATATACGTATATTAATATTTTGTGTCGCTCATAAAAGTACATAGTACAGTAGTTATAATTCACCCAAAAATCTAGATTATAAGTAAATAAAATTTGAATAATTGATGTTTTTGTTCAGTGCTTTTATGCATTTATTTATTGCTAAACAAGATTCCCATGGAATTTGCGCAAATAAGGAGGATGCCATAAAGAAAATACATATTAAAACAATGAAAGTAAGAAACATAGAAGTTAAAAAAGAAAAGCATGTTACATGAATAAGATATTAAAACAATTTCAAATAGCATTTGAATGTATTGGAAATATTTACAAAATGTTAGATTACATCAACTGAATGTTTCTAAGATTATTAAAAACAAAACACGAATACAATAGAAATTAATTTCCCAGAAAAAAAGTTTTGGCTACGATAATGCAACTAAAACATAAACAACTTTGTCACATTGAAAAAATAAATTTTAGATAAACTGAAGGAGATAAAGTTTGTTAATTTCAATTTCATCAATTCTCTACAAGGTCAAACTCGTACATTCGTATAGTGTTTCGAGTACGGTGTTAACTTTCCTACTGTAGCAACTAAAGGATTTAAACTGTACTGAATATTCGATACTAAGGTAAATTATGTCGATCGATTACTAAACTTATATGTTCATGGATACATTATTCTAGTTATCATAAAATATTAATATCGATAGAGATATAATGACATAACAGTCAGTCTATGGTCATTCGATATTTTATGAAAACAACTGATATCTCAATTCAACCAAGCTTTATACTGAACAAATGGTTACTCTACTAAAACTGTCCTTTGTACTATAGCAACAAGGTCGCGATACTTTGAGAGATGAGCTTAGTCAATAAAATCGACCCCAATACTTATCACATGGAACCCGAATGAATGAGTTGTAAAGTAGGGGTTGGCGGAGATCAAACTTGAATGAAAGTGAAAATCGGTCTTGGACAGGACATAGACACCATAACGAAAATTCGAAGAATTACATCTAATTTTTTGCTCCAGCGTGCTAAAGTTTCTGCTCTCTCTCTCTCTCTCTCTTTGTCCCCTCCCTCACATATAGAAATATTGTGATCTAATGCAAAGCTAACGGGAAGAGAAATAAGAGAATGATCGGACATCTCTGTACAAGTATCGCGTTCCTGACACGATAGAAATATTTCCTGATGTCGAATGCAATGACATTCCTCTCACAAAATCCCCTCAAGCCATCTAACGGGTGACAGGAGAGAGAAGGGCAGATATAGAGACAGAACTGAGAAACCATGTAGTGCAGATCAGTTAAAAGAGAGGTTCATGTTGATGTAAGATGACATCATTAATACCAACCCCCGTTAGCCAACAAGTACTAAAGTGAGTGTAATATTAGAGCGGTTGCACAGAGTAGTCTCATTCTTAGGGATCAGAATACAGGAGAGACTGAAGAATTGTTTTTTTTTTTTTTTAGTGTAAAGATTAGATCTGATATCAGTGAATGTAGTTAATGGAAGAGGGGCATCATGACCAATTGCTAGGTAGGTTGCTATCCAATCACATGCCCCTGGGTTGAACCCCACTATCTGGTGCTTTGAAATAGTATCTTCAATTATACACTCGGTTTGAGAAGTCTTGTGAGTGAATTTACTAAACGGAAACTGAAAGAATTCCGTCGTATATATGTATATGTTTGTATATGAATATATAGATACACACACACACACATATATACATATACATACATACATGTCTATATTTATATGTATATACATATGTGTGTGAGTAATATGTGCTCCCCGCCCAGCACCACACGTCTTTACAACCGCTGTTGGTTTACATGTACTTAAAAGCTAGTGGTTCGACAAAATAACCGAAAAAATAAGTGCCACGTCCGAGTAAAAAGAACCAAAAAAAAACATTTCAAGGTGGAGCTGCATCATGGCCGCAGTGTAATAACCGAAAGAAGTAAAAGGGAAAATATAAAAGACAATGATAGTTGGGGAACCAAAGTTTGTTATATCAGATGACCTCTGTTCCTTTTCCCAACATTAACATATGTGAACTAATCAACAATCACAAATTATCTAATCTAACTGTCCTAATTTTAATTACGATTATATCAGTTTATTACTGTCTTATTTTCTTTGGAGAAATCCCACACGTATTTACAATAGCCATTTTCAATAAACTGTTTTATGATGATGTACGCTCCTCTTTTCATCTTACAACTCGTTATTTCTGCTAAACTCCCAGGGCATTATTTTTTCTTCTATTCAACTGTGACTCATTTAATATTATTTTTCTGCCAAATTTCTATATTCACTCACCTAAAGGAGTTAATCTTTCATCTACTTTGGCACACTCTCGATATTTTTATGATCATTATCAGTACTATTAATATCGTTATTGTTGTTAATACTAATATTGTTATTTGAGTAGTCTCATTTGTATTGCGTGTTTTCGATGCGTTAAGTGTTTTACTTTCTCTATTTTATTGAAAGTACTCTGCGACTTATGTGTGCAGTGCCAATAATTATTTAGTTACGGTTGTTGGTACAAAACTTAAAATTTCCATACACATGATTAGAGCCTTTAAATAGCCCACACATAACCCCGATTGTCTATAAGTATGTGAAGTTACAAAACCAAGAGGCTTTGAGAGAAACGGGAAATCATCGCTTTAAAATCTTTTTCGATCTGACTTGTACTTAACATTCACTTCCGTTTATATTACAAACATATACATACATACATAGGAGGCGCAATGGCCCAGTGGTTAGGGCAGCGGGCGTTGTGAGAGTTTATTGAGCGAAAACACCTAAAGCTGCACGAGGCTCCGGCAGGGGATGGTGGCGAACCCTGCTGTTCTCTTCCACCACAACTTTCTCTCACTCTTACTCCCTGTTTCTGTTGTGCCTGTAATCCAATGAGTCAGCCTTGTCACACTGTGTCACGCTGAATATCCCCGAGAACTAAGTTAAGGGTACACGTGTCTGTGGAGTGCTCAGCCACATGCACTTTAATTTCACGAGCAGGCTGTTCCGTTGATTGGATCATCTGGAACCCTCGACGTCGTAAGCGACGGATTGCCAACGAAACTAACGAAACGAACATACATACATACATGCTTATGTGTATGTGTGTGTGTGTGTGTGTGTGTGCGTGAAGGTATGCATTTATGGTAATACATGTGGATTGATGCGTGTCTTTTGTAAGTGTGTTTGCATGCGTTTGTGCATTCATTAATGCGTGACTATGTAGCTATACATCAATGAGTTTATTTTATATGCACATAATTACGTGACATATAGACAGCTATTATATATTTGTTTGTTTTGCTTTAAAACCTCACAAATTTATAAAAACTCTCGCCCTATTATTTGTACCATTTCTTTCTGACTTCTATTGCTCCATTATTCTAACCGCACTTGTCATAGCGTTGCCTTTCGTTCATAACCGTTACCGTTCACTCTCTTACAGCCCATTCCTTTCCTTTCTAATGACTCTATTCGTTGTACCTTTTCTTTCTAACAATCCAGGTGGCACTGGAATTATTATGTAACCAGAAACCATCTATTTTTCCCTTATTCTGCCTACCTCTGCCATAACGTCGCCTTTCCTGTTTAACCGTTACTATTGTTAACTCAGTTAAAGTTCTATATTCCTTTATGTTAAGCTCATTCGTTTCCTTTCCAATCTCTTTTCTCCCTATATATCCCCCAGTATTCGACCACACTTTCCCAAATTTTACTTCTCTCCTAATCAGTGGTTCTTATTTGTATTTTATTCTATGGACCCCTTTCATTACTATACTATTCTGGTAGACCCCCATTGCCATCTGATGTTTAATATTCCGATTTTGTTTTTCACACATTAACTTGTGCAGCTTGAAAAGATTTAAGAAATTTAGTTGTTTCTGGTAACACATCTAAACCAACATTTTTTCATGGACCCTTGATATACTACTGTGTCTCAACAATTTCGTATTGTTTTTTTTTTTTTGGGGGGGGGCGTGACCCTAACAAAAAAGAAGAAAAAAAACGCATATGGACCACAGTACACACCCGCTCTACCAAACTCTTCTCCCACACTCTTCTGCCATCGTTCATTTGCTTTTACATCTCAATATCTCTCTCATTCTCTTTCTTTTCGCCTTTCTCTCTCCCTCTCTTATTCTCTCCTTTTTCCCCACACGTGCCTCTCTCGATATCAGTTCTCTACAATTCATCATTCCTCAGACTTCTCAACATAGAACATTCCAGATTGCGCTCTTTATCTGCCAAAATTGTCTTCAAGTGTTCGAACTATTTTATGTATATTTCGACCATTGCCAGTACTATCATTGTCTATCTGCTTACCAACATTTCTGAATCACACACAAGATTTTATTTTTCATCCTCGCATGGACAGTAATATAACATAATAGCCATGAATTGGGATCGAATTACTTAAACTATATTCTGCCAGTTTATGGGAGGTCAAATCCCCGAATGTAGGCAGAAGATCGAGGCACCACTTTTCTGTGTCAGAGAAGGGTGCCAGGTATTTCGCTGTTTGGTAGCTGTAGCAAAAGAGATTAAGTGATGGATTCATTCGAAAATGTTGAATAGAGGCAACTTTCTATTCGACCAAAATCTCATTAGATACTTCAAGTATTATAGGCGCAGACGCGGCTGTCAGTTAAAAAACTGCTTCCCAACCACATACTTCTAGCTTTGGCTCCCATTACGTGGCGTCTTGTGTAAGAATCTTCTACGAAAGCCTCGGGCCGACCAAGGATTTGTGAGTGGATTTTGAGCACGGGACTGAAAGAAGGCCGTCGTGTATATATATATATATATATATACACATATATATATATATATATATATATATATATATATATATATATATACATACATCCTCGTTAATATTCTCGGTTCGGCAAAAAAGAAAAACCGACATAATATGTAAAGGGTTTTAAAAAATATAACTACTGAGGTCGATTCATTCCACGAAAAGTTTTTAAACCTGTGTGACAACTCCATCTGCTGTCAACTGCCGCTGAATGGAGGGCAGAGCATTCCTTGCTTACTGATGCGCAGACGTGAGCTGAGGTTGAGGCATCTCCAGCGTTTCCGTGACGGTGAGCAGGTGTGGTTACAGTCTGTTAGGCACACTTTTCCACAGCTTGTCTCATTGATAGAGCTGAAAACCTGGATTAGGCGTAGACCGAGGACGGGCGCTTGGCACCTCAAGTGCCGTCAAGCGCTCACAGCACTCCGTCAGGTGGGAAATGTGGTTAGTGCTAGTCCATTGTAGCATTCTACAGAGGACTAGTGGAGGGAAATATCAACTAACCGGTCTGTTTCGGAGAACTTTCGGGCCTGGACCTATGGATAACTTCCAGAAATCCCTTGCCTGGAAGTGCTACCGAGAAGTGCTACCTATTCGAGATAAACTTTACAGGTACGTATTTGCAGTCAGCGGGACGTGCCCGAGGTGCGCCCAGAACAATGAAACCATTCCAGTGGCCGAGTAATGTTGACATGTGGGTGTATGCCGAACACCTGCTGTGTATGATAGACCTGCTTACCAGCTGAATCCATTGGGAAGATTGCCCCGTCGCTCCTCTTATGGCGAACCCGTTTGAAAGGGCTAAAGACAGACACTTTCCTCTTAGACCTAGTCCTCATCAACTCTTTGAAGTTTCCCTTGAAAATGAAGTTGAGGGTGGAGAGAGAAGAGTTGCCTACTAGCAACTTTGTTGAGAGGTGGGTGAATGTAGGAAGAATGGCCAGTGTGAAAGGACCAATTCTGAGCATATACCTGTGAGAAATAAAAGGGGAAGGGCTCTTGCCCTGTTGATCAGGCACCCGTAGCTATCGTGGGGTTTTCCATGAGGACCTTAAAGTGCCTCCCCTATTGGAAGTTTTACTTTGTTATTGCTATTCTTTGTTCACACGCGGAAATCCTATTTTATCGTCCTGCTTTTGTCTTTTATGTTGTTGCATGTGCTTTAATGTTATTGTATTTCAGCCCTTGTGGCTAATATGAAAATTTATTATTATTATTATTATTATTATTATTATTTGTTTATGTCACTAAGGCGGCGAGGTGGCAGAACCGTTAGCACGCCGGGCGAAATGCTTAGTGGTATTTCGGCTACCGTTACGTACTGAGCTGAATTTCCATCGAGATCGACTTCGCCTTTCCTCCTTCAGGATGGATTAAATAACTACCAGGTTCGCACTGAAGTCGGATTAATCGACTTGATTCCTTCCCCACAGGCTGCCCATGTGCCAAAAGTTTGAAATCATTATTATTATTGTCATTATCATCAATATTAGTAGCAGTGTTAGTATTAGTAGAATCAGCAGCTTTAGTATTATCGCTAATAATAATAGTGTTGGTCGTGTTTGTGGAGACGTGGTGATAGTAGTAGTAGTAGTAGTACCAACAACAGCAGTGTGCTGATGCTTTTTGTAGTGGTGGCGGAGTTAACGCTTTGGATGCTAGTAGTGGTAGTAGTAGTGGTAGTAGTAGTAGTAGTTGTTATTGTAAAACGGATATCTTCTCAACGAAAGCCCCCCCCCCAACATTATATAGATTTATATCCCACTTAGAAACGATTTAAATTTTATTGCTAATCCTGCTCTACGTCAAATTTTAAGTACTCTGCCATAGAAATCTGTCGTATTGCTATCATGCAACCAATTGTTAATATCATATCTTTCATATCAATAGTCGTCACCATCGTCGTTTTCGTCATCGCCGTCGGCGTCGTTGTCATCACCCTCATCGTCATCATCATCGCCACTATAATTCTTAGTGTCGTTATCGTCATGCCAGGCTGTCATCGAGACATCGTCAGCATGACAGTGCAGCAACAGTAACGTATTTTCTTGACGCAGCGATAAGAAAGTTCTAAGCCGATCGTTTGTGAGTTTGATTTGGCCACCATCATTTCGACACTTTAGTAAGCAAGTTACACACATATATAAATAAATAAGTGTGGGGGGGAGGTGAAAAGGAACACACAAGTTGATATATATGGAAACAAATTCAAGGTAGAAAATGCTAAAATAATTTTATAAAAACGATTTCAGTACCAGTTTCAGTCGTTGAGACTTTTTAAACTGTAAGTATAAAAAGCAATTAAATTTTCAGAAAATTAAAAGAAAAGTTTTTTAAAAGAATATTTGCATAGTATTCAAATACAAGGGGCATTTTCTTTGTTTATGCCTGTCTGTCTCTCTTGTGGGTCCGAGGTCGTTGTGAATTCTTGTCAGGGAAGAAGAAGAAGAATGCGGGAGTGGTATGACAGTAGTAGGATGTTGGTGGTATCCTCTTAAATTGTCAAGCGACTTAAAAGTGACGTGTTTTGATTGTAATAGTAGTGACTGGAATCGTTCTGAATAAATTCACGGGTTCTGAATAAATTCACGGGTTCTGAATACATCGTTTTTAATATTTGCGTGGGTATCATGCTAAGGCCCTTGTAATAGTGCCATTTGTGGTGGACGCATACAAAAGGGGTTTATATTTTATGCTGACTACAGGTTGCATCGTCCCTGAATTGATAGTGGGGAAAAAATTCTGAAGCTGAGTTGTTTGTTATTGGTGCAAATCTCGAGGTGTTCGCTGAACGCAGTTTTTCTGTATTTCCGAATGTTGATCTGGAATCTTTGAAGAGCCATCCTTTGACGTAGACTGTTTTGGGTTTGGCCTATATATTGATGTCGACACCTAGAACAAGTTAATGCATATATCAGGTTCTCCGAAGCACACGTGAAGTTGCTTTTTACAGTAAAACGTTCACCCTGTCTGAAAGACAACTCTTTCTGATCCCTCAATTAGTTTGACACATATACCGCAGTTAAGTGTTCCGTATTGTTTTATTGTCGGCTTCAATGCTGTTGTCGAACATACTTGGGCTTTTGTTAGGAGACTTTTCATAGATTTGGGTTGCCTTTTGCTTTTTATGATGGTGCGCGTATCGGGGATTAAATTCATTCTGTGCTCCCTTTTTAGTAAGGGATGTTCTGGATGATGCTGTCGAAATCTTCATTGTTAAGGGGGTTGTGTGTGGAGATGTAAATCCATCTTTAATTTGGGATGTCTGAGTTCGTGGATGTTGAGTTGTACGGCTGGTTGAAAGCCTATATCAACTAGTGATGGTGGGTAGTTCCTGGTAATGAGTGTATCCTTTAGTTCATGTAGTCGTGTGTCCCTGTTGCTTGTATTAGAAATTATAGTACAAATCCTTTTTGCTAGTTTGACAGGGATGTTCATTCTAGTGTGTCTGGGGTGGCATGTGTTAAACAGTAGATATTACTTGGAGTCCGTGGGCTTATAGTATATATCTGTTTCTATTTCGTTGTTACATTTCGTAATGAGGATGTCAAGGAATGGAAGTTCTTGATGCCTATATTCCATCGTAAATTGAATGTGTGAAGTCCATTCATAAGTGCTTGAAATTATTTAAGGCTCTCTATCCTTTCATGCCAAAGAATGAAACATTCATCCAGATACCTTTTCCAGTTATTTTCTATGTAAAGGGAGAATGGGTTGCGGTATTTTTCTAGTAACTTACGATAAAGACTGAATTCTAGATATCCCATCTCTAGGTTACCAATAGAGTAGGCAGTTATCGTACCCATCGCAGTCCCCAATTCTTGCCGATAAATGTTGTCCTTATATATAATATATTAAAATACAGACATGCTCACACATACATAACAAATGCGGGTAGGGAAATCAAAATGGAATTCACTGCAATACGCATCACAACGATCGTTTCCACTAGATTTGCATCCGTCCCTGGAGGGCGGGATACTATACAACGGGTTGCATTTCACCCTTCGGTGCAGATGTACCTCCTAAGGGGCATATATATCGTAAATACCCAAAACGAAAAACAAACACAAGAAAAAGCAACAACGCGAGGTCGTGGTACATGCAAAGTATTAATAAGACGTTCAGGGAAGGAAAGAAAGGTAGTTTTACGTTTCGAACAAAGCTTTTCGTCAGAAACAGGAGACAGGGGAAAGTCCGAGAGAAAGGAAGATGGAGGAAAGAAATCGCCAACGATTTGCATGTGGTTACATTTTGAAACTACACAAACGCACACCCAATATTACTATATATGCATTTTCAACATATCACCACATGTGAATCGTTGGCGACTTTTTGCCTCCGACTGCCTTTCCTCTTGGACTTTCCTTTGTCTCCATTTTCTGATGAAGAGCTTTGTTCGAAACGTAAAATCACATTTCTTTCCTTCCCTGAGCGTCTGCTAATACTTTGCATGTACCACGTCCTCGAGTTGTTGTTGTTTTTTTCTCGTGTTTGTTCTTTTTTTTTATTTACTATATATATGTATATATATGAACATATTTGTACATAATTAGAAAAGAAATTGTAGTGGAACTTTCCCAACAAAACCTCTACGAAGTGCAAACATAAATAACTTGTGTTTATAACAGAAAAAATTCTCCTATTGTAATACAGGTCAGTTTCCATGCAGATATGAACTGGGATAGAGGGTATGCAAGGAATGCACCCAACTTTTAGCATTAATGGGTCATATGAATGAAATACTAACTCTAAAATGTACAGGGTTACACACGTTGCGCAATATTCTCTACGGAATATTAAAAACTAGTTACTATTAATATCAAAAAGATATTTCCTGCAACATATTTGGTAAATAATCAAACATTGGTTTGAAGGTTTCTATGCTGTAGCTCTTCCTACATTATACGAATGGGTGCTACAAAGTTTCTGGATTTGAGGGTATCACGAAAAGCCTTGTTGGAGGCCCAACATTCCGAGTTAGGAAAAAAATTAGAAAAACTGTTGCAATAAGTGTGTTGATCTGAGAGGAGAATATGTTGATAAAGGACATAATTAAATGATCCTCCTATATTTTCTGTTTCACAAAGCCAGGAACTTTTCAGTACCCACCTCATAGTGCGGTAATATTTCCCTTAAAAGTAATAAAGACACTGTTATATATGACTGACTATAATTTTAAATTTAGATAGTAATTCTAGCAAAGTCGCGTCATCGGAGGCGTGCCATATTCCTAAAATTAACATATGTTTCTCAAAAGACTAATATTATAATGCAATTTGAATTTAATGTTTCGTAAATGAAAAGCAACTTTGATCTCAAATTCCAAAGAATATGAAGGAGCACAAGGGAGCCACAAAGAGTTGAAAACATAATAAATATTGTTAGCTATCAGTTAGGAAATATGAAAATTGATATTCATTTTCGCATAGACAGTAAAAGCACAATTCTCTGTCCCTGCTCTTGTGCGATTTGTCGGAGTGAGGAAACAAATTATTATTAAATCTAAGAAGAAGAATGAACAGTTTAAGTATCCTGGCAGATTAATATTATTTCAGTCCAAAAGAAAATCCGTTTCAACGTGTTATTCTATGCCCCATAATATTATACGTCCTTCTATTTCTTTTCACTACACTGTTATTCTGCATTTGTGGAGGCGCAATGGCCCAGTGGTTAGGGCAGCGGACTCGCAGTCATAGTATCGCGGTTTCGATTTCCAGACCAGGCCTTATGAAAGTTTATTGAACGAAAACACCTAAAAGCTCCATGAGGCTCCGGTAGTGGATGATGGTGAACCCTGCTGTACTCGTTCACCACAACTTACTCTCACTCTTACTTCCTTTTTCTGTTGTACCTGTAATTCAAAGGGTCAGCCTTGTCACACTGTGTCACGCTGAATATCCCCGAGAACTACGTTAAGGGTACACGTGTCTGTGGAGTGCTCAGCCACTTGCACGTTAATTTCACGAGCAGGCTGTTCCGTTGATCGGATCAACTGGAACCCTCGACGTCGTAAGCGACGGAGTGCCAACAACAATACTCTGTATTTATCTAAAGTGAAAGAACAAAAGCCTAATTAGCTCTGGGTGATGTTTGAACTCAAAGTGCAAGTTTATCTCCAGCCATCTGGATAAGTAATGTGCAGGGTTCTCGGTGTCCAAGTTGTCTAAATGGTGACGTGTTCTAGATATCTCATATGGCGAAGGACACCATTTGCTTCAAAAGTAAACTTCCAACTACTGCTAAGAATTTCAAGCGAGAAGATGAAATAAAGCCATACCTCATTTTACGAGTACTCGCTTTACGAGAACCCAGTTTTATGAGTTTTATTTTATAATAAATATGAAATGGTTAAACAGATATTTTATGTGTGTATGTGTGTGACAACGTCGCAACGTGAGGCAGCACAGCGTTTGATGCGTCCACACAGAGTCGGGTTAAAATGACAGCATAAAATTTCATTGCTACAATGGAAAATTATTGTTCTCCTCTACAAGTGTTCTCATTACGAGGGATCACCGGAAATAAATTCAATTGTACATTGAGGCATTACTGTGTAATGTTTAGGAACACAAACATAACGAACCAAGATCTATCCACAAATCGAACACGCGACTTCACGTTGGGAAAATTGACATCGTAAACCCTAGTCCAGGCGGATCCATGTACAAGACAAGGTGATATTTCACTTTGTGACATAAGACGTAGCAAATTCGGCGCTCAGATATGATTAGCACAAGCCCAACCGTGATCACATATTGGATGGATTGGTCTTTTCGATATAAACATTAAATCGTTTATTCTTAAGACGGTGAATGAAAGAATTATAATTCAAAATTTAAAAGAAATGCGAATGCTAATTCTAGGATTTACTATTCCTCCGGTTGACCAATTTGTCGTCTGACGTATGTGATTAGAGCAATGAGTTCGCAATTCAAACGTGATGTTATTTTTGCTTCAGGAATTCGGAAGTACACAGAAAATTTTACCTATAAATCATATAACTAAATGTAAAAACATAAACATATACTCATACAGATATAGCTATATATATATATATATATATATATATATATATAAATAAATACGTATATATATATGTTTAAATATATATGTGTGTATGTATGTATATATGTGTGTGTGTGTGTGTGTGTGTGTGTGTGTATATGTATACATACATGCATATATATATATTATATATATATATATATATATATATATATATGCATACAATATATAAAGTCAATGCGAATAAGAGGATATCTAGTGGAGAAGTATGTCTGTACTTCTCGATAATTATGTCTATGGTCGTGCTTTATATATATATTTATATATTTTTGTATCATTCAACCACAAGAAGTAAACTATGTAATTTAATATCTAATTAGTGTTGAGTGGGCAGGAACACGAATTACAATAATTTACTTTTAATTATACTTCCAACATAAAAAATTTATAATACACAAACACTTATATATATATATATATATATGTGTGTGCGTATATGTGAGTTTTCTTTTGTGTGTGCCTAAAGTTTGCATAAGGTATGTGTATATCTATATGTAAATTCACTGCTATGCCTATACGTATGTGTTAGTGTGAGTGATGCGTATGACTGTGTATTTGCGCATAAATAACGACGTTGCTTGAAAAGTGTAATAATTTTGCCAAGGAAGCAATAACACTAATGAAATTGATGATGATGATGATGATGGGTGGTGGTGGTGGTGGTGCTGATGATGATGAAGATGATTAAAGAGGAGGAGGAGGGGGAGGTGGATGTGGAGGGGAAAAGGAAGAAAAAGAAATGGAAGTTGAAGGGGAAAAGTAAGAGGAAAATATAATTAGAAAAGAATACGAATAAAGAAAGGAGATTAAGGAGGACGAGGAGAAGGGAGAGAAGGAGGGAGCGGAGGGAGCGGAGGAGGAGGGAGCGGAGGAGGAGGGAGCGGAGGAGGAGGGAGCGGAG
>NC_069001.1:25722603-25723111 GCF_001194135.2 Octopus bimaculoides | reverse complement strand
TATATATTATATATATATACACATATTTCATAAACTAGAAAAAATAAAGAGAACGAATTACAAAAGAAAAAAAAAAGAAAAAAATTGTGCATTTCTGAAATCGAAGTAGCTTTTTCCTCCAAGTTAAAACTGAAAAAGCATCGAGAAACAAGGAACCGAGACGAGGAGTTGTAAATAGCATTCTTCGCAATACCACTCGTTATATGCATTCGAGTGACTCTACATATATATAGCCGTATAGATATGGATTCACGAATCTCGATCAGGACATACACACCCACACACATATATATATGTGTGTGCACAATTTTAGGCACGTGCGTATATGCAAGATAACGCACAATTCGGTGCAATAAGATGCATACGCATATTGGCTAAAAACATTGATTTCCTTAGAAATGCTTGCATGCACAACTATTCTTATTATGGTTTTGTTTATAGCCGTGCTTATATTGTATGTCTCCTAATGCATATATATATATATATGCATATATATATATATATATAT
>NC_069001.1:25717628-25719673 GCF_001194135.2 Octopus bimaculoides | reverse complement strand
GCGTGCGTGCGTGCGTGCGTGCGTGTGTGTGTGTGTGTGTGTGTTTATGCGTGCATTTGCTTCTCTGTGATAGCGTGTCTCTATACTGCCTGGGCCTGAAGAATGACATAAATTCCGGACTTGAAATACATAATGTCCTATAGTCTGTATGTTCTATATAAACTTCAAGATCTCCCCCAGCTCATCCGCAGTTCACTGACCGACAGAAATATAAAACATACATCAACAGCAATAAAATATTGAAAACGTACATAAACTGTATTGATGTTACCAGATATGATCGGTCAGTATCCCTGGTTTCGTTTGCATATCTTTGATCAAAGTAATCGATCATATTTATGAGAAATGTTTCTTTTTTTTTCAGAATAGTCTACACTGGACTGCAACGCAATGTAATTTCTAACAGTAAAATCAATACACTACATTGAAACTATTAAATAGTAATAACACTAACAGCTAGTATTCATTATGAATAATGTTACATAATGCTTATTTGTCATTATGAATAATATTATAATACACATAATAGCAATGCATAATATTGGTTTAAAATTTTGGCAAAGGGACAGCACAATTGTGGTAGGGAGTAAGTCGAATACATCGACCCAGAGCTCAAATAGTACCTATTGTATGGACGTGGAACTATGAAAAGCAAAGTCACTGTCAGCAGAATATGAAAATGTAAAGACGGACGAAACGCCGTTGAGTATTTTGTCCGGCGTGCTAACAGTTCTGCCTGTACGCCGTCCTGCAGAAAGACATAATTATGCAATGTCACTTTTTGATATTAAAAGTAGTAAGTTTTAACAAAAATAACAGAAAAGCTAATTATATTTTCCATAAAATATTCAAGAATTTAAACAGGTATAAATATATGTGTATGTGTGCGCTCGTGTGTGTGTGTGTGTGTGTGTGTGTGTGTGTGTGTGTTTGTGTGTGATTCTATGTAATTAAACAGATCTTCAATGTTTGGCTTAGATATGACAGGTTCACATTTTAGAGTGGAAATTGTTTCCTAACAAATACACTTATGATTCTGTAGATATTTATAATATGCACATTTGAGGAGGTAGATTAAATATTTCATAATAACTATTTTCTGACAAACATGTACATACACGCCTACACCATGTCTTTGGCCACACCAATGCAATCCTATAAAAGTGTTCATTAAACGACAAAGCTGGAAACACGCAATGAAAACGAAAAAAACAAAAGTAAATATTTGCAGAGGATGTAATGATATAAAATATATTATTCTACGGTTATGTTGTTGACATAATATATATATTAATATCTCAATGGTATCGTAGTTGTTAAGCCAAAACTGTTCCGTACATTGAAGATTCAGAATACAAAGATGTCCAGATGGAATCAAACTATCGCTATTTGCATAAAAAATACTTTGTACAGAATGATGTTGAAAAATTCTTCGTTAATGTTAGAGACAATAGTATGATTATATATATATATATGTGTGTGTGTGTGTGTATGTGTGTGTGTGTGTGTGTGTGTGTGTGTGTGTGTGTATACATATATATATATAGATAGATAGATTGATAGATAGATAGAGAAAGAGTGATATATAAATGTCTAACTATGAAAATTAGTGAGCAACACTGCATTTGTTTGTAAATTAAGGCTACCATTGGATTCATGTTACGAGAAGTAGGAAAATATTCTAAAGTGTTAGCAATTTTTCAAGCCGATTATATGTAGAAATGTGTTCACCTCCATTTTGGAAAACACACCCTATGCATATATATATATATATATATATATATATATATATATAATCAAACAATAAGCAACACGGATTTCGAAAGTGATTGCAGTACGCACGTTTCATGCTACTTCAATTTATTTAAGTAATGTGAGCATTACCTTAAATGCAATATGAAGAGCAATCTTCAGCTGCTCTCTCCCACTTGGTTTTAATATGTAATATGTCTTTTTTTTCCACATTTTTTCGTGCAGCTAAAGATTGCTCTTCATATTGCAATTAAGGTAATGCTCACATTACTTAAATAAATTGAAGTAGCATG
>NC_069001.1:25714572-25717361 GCF_001194135.2 Octopus bimaculoides | reverse complement strand
ACGTAAAAGGTTGAAGAGGAACACACGAGTAGATATATATGGAAAAAAAGACAAAGTAGAAAATACTAAGATACTTTTATAAAGAACATTACAGAACCGGTTTCGATCCTTGAGATCTTTTCAACAGTAAATATGAATAATAGATTTTTGAAAAACTATTGAAAAATTAAATTTTGGTAAATTTAAAAGAAAAGTCTTTTTAAAGACATATTCGTATAGTATTCAAGTAACAGCAGCATCTTTCTTGTTTCTGTCTGTCTCTGTTTCACTTGTTAACTCTTGTGGATTCGAAGAAGGAGTGCTATGACAGTAGCAGAGTGTTAAATGGTCGGGTGTCCTGGCATTGATGATGGTCATAGTGATATGTTGATTGTCGTAGTGATATATATATATATATATATATATATATACACACAGTCATATGATTACACATACCCCATGCACGCACAAATATATTTACGTGTTTGTTGTGTGTCCGGGTGCGCGCACTCCTGCGTAGGTGTGATTGTTTGCATGCATATAGAAAAATATATCTTTGCGAACTTAACGTATTACGTATTCTTGTGATGTCATTTAAAAATTGGTGCAGTTTTATTCACTGATATCTTGTGATTTGCGATGGTGCAGTAATTTTCGTCACTTTTAAGGGTCATTATGAAAGGTCAACATGTGTAATTGAATTATCGCTCAGTTAGATGTGGTGATAGCTGAAGTGTCATTTCTGTTAATTTTCAAATACCATATATGGCTTGATATTCATTCGGTTTTGTGAATTGTTCATCAATATTTATAATCATTCATATAGTAACGAAGATGTTATATAGCGCAAATATAAGACGTTTCATATTCATCTATGGAAAAATTACATTGAAATAATTCATTTGCAATGAATTATTTGCAAAAGCTGTCTACTTCACTGTCTAGAGAGTGTATGAGATGTTTTGAAAATAAATGAATTACTGCTTTTCCAAATCAACAAATATCACGGTTGTAAGATGCATTAAAAGAAAGATTTTTGTTACGAATAAAATACATTAACGAAAATATGAAGCGTACGTATATTTTGGTTAGGCATTAAAATTATGGAAAATAATCTATGTGAGAACCGTAGTATTGATTATACTGATGAGGTGTAGAGATGTAAAAACAGAAAATATTTATGTGACTTTCATATATTTTAAACGTGATTTAATATAAAACTGTAAAAGTATTGATTCCTAGAACAAATCATAGAAACTACATGCAAATATATGGCATTAGGTTCTTGTATGTGCTATGAGGCTTGAAGTAAAGAAAATACATATAGCAGGGGTTTTGTGGTTTACTTTCCTGCCAAACAGTACCTCCGTAGCATCCAGCTCACAACGGTGGCTCAGCGATTTCTATGATAAAGTATCTACCTCTCTATATATATTTATCTGTCTATTTATCCAACTCTCTCTCTCTCTCTCTCCGGCACTCTCTGTCTCGCACTCTCTCTCTGTCTTTATCTATCTATACATATATACATACATATATAGACAGAACACTCCATGTAAAGATTCTACTCTTTCACTAGTTTCAGCTGAAAGGCTGTGGTTATGCTGATTACTGCCAACTCTGTGTGTTTGTGTGTGTATATATATATATATATATATTAATGATGATGAAGTGAACGGAGAGTTTTCAGCTGTTACAGCCGAAAGAAAGAAAGGGTGAAAGAAAGGGTAAAAGTCAAAGAATAACAAGTAGGGATGAGGAGAAAGTAAACGGGGAAAAGAAGAAAAAGAAAGAAAAGAAAAAAATCAGAAAATTAGAGAGAGAAATGGAAAAATAGATAGCGGTTGAGAGAGTCCACCCTCATCTATTTCTGTTTTCTCCCTCCTCTCTCGCCCCATCCTTCCTCTGTCACTGATTTCATTTTCCCTCTCTCGTATACCTTAATCCTTTTCCCCTCTCCTTTTTACCTCTTAATCTCTTTCGCTTTTCTTTCTCACCTTGTTTCTCTTTCTCTC
The DNA here is from genome assembly GCF_001194135.2 of Octopus bimaculoides. Lineage (NCBI taxonomy): Eukaryota > Metazoa > Mollusca > Cephalopoda > Octopoda > Octopodidae > Octopus > Octopus bimaculoides. Next base: position 25,715,367 of record NC_069001.1, on the reverse strand, counting down.
CTTCGTATTCTGTGATCCCTCCCTTTAATTATTCGGACCCTCTGATTTCTTTCCTTAGGTCTTCTGCCTACTTCAACTCTTCCCCTCCTCTACCAGCTGGCTTATGCGTTGTCGGTCTTTTTCGGCTGACCGACTTTGAAGCCAGTCACATCTGTTGTTCTGTATCGCCACCCGATAGTACGATTTTCCATTTCCTTTTTCCTTGTGCTAGCTTACTACACACTAGGATAGTCGAAAGGTTGTTTTGTTTTCTTGTTGTTGTATAGCCGAAAGGCTTTCGTTCACTGTTTACGTATAATTCTATTTCTTACGTTACGTTCGCCGGATAGTCGAAAGACCCTTTCTGCTTGTTATGTCCTTGTGTTTGTATATGCACATATGTTTTCCTTGCTCAGACGCTTAATACCTTCAGCTTAAGCCCTCGGCCCAACTGGTTTCGTGTAGTATCGGAGAAGATTGGGCGAAACTACGTGGACATTCCAGACTCCGCTTGAAGAATCAATTGTCTGCGAATGATCAATGTATCTTGTTTTGTCCTGTTTACCATCGTTGTACTACTGTCCTTTTCCTGCTTGTTATGTTTTGACAATTACCGTTTGTACTGTTTTTTTACCTTTAATTTATATATGTGTGTGTGTGTGTGTGTGTGTGTGTGTGTGTGTGTGTGTGTGTGTATGTATATAATAAAAGGATAAAATTAATTAATTAATAATTTTACCAAGTAGTTCGGTATGTTAAAATAAACTTTTTACGTAAAATTATACAAATATTCTATCATCATAAACATAATTATAA
>NC_069001.1:25710271-25714432 GCF_001194135.2 Octopus bimaculoides | reverse complement strand
ATATATATATATATAGGATAAAACCTACATGGAAATGGATGCGTGGCGTTCAATCAAATAATATATATGCTAATATACACACATGCATAAATATGCATGTATATATGCATGCAAATAAGGGTACAGAACGTCACAAAACGTAAACAACATGAAATACGAAAAGTTCCCTGTCTGTATGATGATGATTTTTCTAGAATTTCCCAGATTAGATTGAAAGGACGGGTGTCATTTTCTTTCAATTCCTGGACATGCTTTGCAAGACTAGCTGCTGTCCTATTCTCGGGGTATCAGAAAGAATTTTGGTGGGAATAGAATCGACTCTTGAATCAATTTTCCGAAGCCCCTCTATAAGCTTTCTATTCTTGCGAGCCATCTACTTGCACTTTAGCTTTATAAACAATTCCTTTTTCAAGACATTTACCTTCCAACGGGCAGCAAGTCTCATCTTTGAAGTTGCAGTTCCTCAGATTACATTCGGCACAGTGGTTTTTTGTAATACTTTTTGTGTTAGCCTGATTAATAAAAGAGGCGATGTTTTTGCAACAAGAATAGCTCGCCTTCAGTGTTCTCTATTAAAATTCTATAGAACTTATGGCTAGATTGTCAATGTTTACAAACTAATTTTAAGAGTTTCCTACCTATATTAGTATCTACGGCAATATTAAATGCGGGCTAAACAACAAAACATTTCTAGTTCTAGTTCTACGTGATCTATTTATTGTTAGAATTAGCTTGACTATACTGGATCTTCTCTGAGAATCCCCTTTTTTTTCCTTAATGAATTATGATACGGCGCAGCATTTTGAAATTGATGATATTTGCCTCCCTACATTACTGACTAGATTCTTAAGAATTACGGGTGTATGATTAGAATCTTTAATAACAGAACGTTTCATTGGGCTTACAGTAAAGTTTTAATTTATCTAATTGCAAATCTAAGTTAATATCTTTAATAATCTACGTTATTAAGGTTACTTTCTACTGTAATCCGTAAGCCCATTCTTTGGAAGAAAGTAATCAGATTCTTCCTATGTTTATCTAACTCATGATCTTTTAAATTATGGGTGACTATAAGCCCGTCATCCCTGTACAATCCTACATTTATAAATGGGAATTCTAGATGAATGTTATGCAAAATATAAGTTCCTATAAGCATACATATCTTCGCCCCACCATATGCCCCCATCAGGACATCGAAAAGAGAATCCTCACTCTTTTTGACAGCTGGAATCATCGTAAAAAAAGAAAAGATTTCCTTGCCTGTAGGATAATATCTAATTCCGAGCTATCAATGGTGACATGTATGCTTGGTGAAGTTAAATGCGTTTAGAAGTAAAGGCCTAGATATTGACGGGTAAAAATCGACAATATTAAACTGCGTACGTTTCAAGTTATTCTTATGGCTAATACTTTCAAACTAATCTATCACTGACTTGCTATTTTCCCAAATCCGTACGTTTAATTCATTCTTTCACTTGGTTAAAATACTATTTAAAATATATTTGCTAATAATCCCTATTTCAGTTGTAGTAGGGTTAATTAGTCTACATTTAGGATTTCTATCGAGATTAGCTTTGTGGTCTTTCAGAGTAATAATGGGTTAGCGTGGAGGGGGGTTATTCTCTCCTATCACTAACTTTAAGATTGTTAGCAGTTCATCTACTTTCCAAACTCACCTATTTATTTAAATCTGTGTTATCTTTTTTGTAGGTATCCCTAATGCTGTTCTTAAGTAGATGTTTATATACATTTCTGTCAACCGTACATAAGTCTTTTTGTCTTATCGGAATATGCAAAGATATAATCCGAGTTCTTTATGTCTCTAATTGTTTCCTTAACATCTCTCTGGAGTTGGTTGTTAAATTTGCGGAGTTTAATTCTTCTAATAAGCTCGAAAAGATCTTTTTCAAAGGCTTCCAATTCCGAAATACAAGGTATAATTTTAAATTTAAGTTCATATTTATTTCCGTTATATTTCTGCTTTGTATCAAAGAAGCAGGATTTGCCTCTCATACTTCGGATAAAACGCTCCGTTTTTTTTTTTCGATAAGCCTTTTGAGTTATTGCTTCTGTACCGAGATGGGTACATATTTGAGGGAAAATTCCATTAGGTAAAGTTCCATTTCCTTTTGCTATTTTTTCTTCCTATTCGTGGAAAGTTGCTCAAACTTTCTAAGAAAGGAGCGGGTTACACGAGAGTATGCACATAAAATGCGAAACAAGGTGGAAAAAATAGTACTCCAATACCAGTGGTAGAATAGTATGCTTTATTAAAAAGCAGCAAAAATATCACAAAAGCTGTTACTCAGAGCTTCATGATCCCGTTCGTCGGACAGTTTTGTTTAGAACAGAGCAAGAGAAAGTTATATGCTAAAATAGAATTACTTTCATAGATATACATTTGAAAATGGTTTTGTTTCACTGGGCCTTTCAACTAACGGTCTTTTGAATAACTGGTTACATGTAATAACAAATTGCAGTTTAAAATCATATTATTATAAAAAGCGAAGAAAACCTTAAATCGAAAATAGTTTATGAAGAAGTAAACATGCCCGAATACATTGGGTAAATATTTAGCTATAAAAATAATAATAAATTAATAAATTAAAACATATATCCGTTAACATTTTTTTCACGTTCAAATACATATACATTTAGCAATAGATGCACACACCAAAATATACGTATATACATTAAACATACAGACGTAGGTACATGGTTACATACGTATACAGACATATATAGGCAAAACATGCATACATATGTATGCACACAGACACACGCATGTGCACAAACCTACCTGGTATATGCTTATATAACAAAAGAAAGAAATCGAAAAAAAAAATCCGAGAAAAACAAGTCGGAAGTGGTAAGAATGAAAAAAGGGAAAACGAAAACGAAATAAAAGAAAATGTAACAGAAAATTAGAGAAAGGAAGGGAAAACACAAATAGAGGTAGAGAGAGTGAAATGATTGGCGTCCATATAAATATTTAACGAAGGCTAGAAAGTTCATTCAGCCTAGGAAACACACACATAAAATTAATACAAACATACACATACACACACTTATAGACACGTATTCAAATATACAAATAAATATATACGCAAATACATGCTCACATATATATATACACGCACATACATACAGAGAGAGAGAGAGAGAGAGAAAGAGAGAGAGAGAGAGAGAGAGAGAGAGAGAGAGAGAGAGAGAGAGAGAGAGAGAGAGAGAGAGAGAGAGAAAGAAAGAAAAAGAGAGAGAGAGAGAGAGAGAGAGAGAGACATAACATCACCTCAAGATAAATATATGCACCATAAAATATATACGCAAACATTAAAAAAAACTGTCTGGTATATATAATATTTAAATGTTAAACGAAGGAAATTGCACAATAGATTAGTATAACATAATGAGTGAACAATAAAAATAGGAACATACCTCGGCGAAACTTAAAGCTTAAATTTGTAAAACAGTCGAAAATTTTCTGCAAAGTCGAAATATGCACTAACATTGTAAACCAAAAAAACTACAAGGTAATATTCAAATACGACATGTATGTATATGTATGTATACGTGTATATTTGGAGACTGTCGGAATGCTGTAGACTCCTCCGACGAGAACTCAATGACGTTCTAAACTCAATTAAGATTGTTCATACTTTTAAGTGGAGGCGCAATGGCCCAGTGGTTAGGGCAGCGGACTCGCGGTCATAGGATCGCGGTTTCGATTCCCAGACCGGGCGTTGTGAGCGTTTATTGAGCGAAAACACCTGAAGCTCCACGGGGCTCCGGCAGGGGATTGTGGCGAAACCTACTGTACTCTTCCACCACAACTTCCTTTCACTCTTACTTCCTGTTTCTGTTGTGCCTGTGATTCAAAAGGTTAGCCTTGTCACACTGTCACGCTGAATATCCCCGAGAACTACGTTAAGGTTACACGTGTCTGTGGAGTGCTCAGCCACTTGCACGTTAATTTCACTAACAAGCTGTTCCGTTGCTCGGATCAACATGAACCCTCGACGGCGTAAGTGACGGAGTGCCAACAACGTGTATATTTATATATATGTATATGTCTATTTATATATTTATATGCATATATGTGTGTGTATGTATGTATGTGTATATATATATATATATATATATATATATATATATATATAT
>NC_069001.1:25705021-25710261 GCF_001194135.2 Octopus bimaculoides | reverse complement strand
TCTATTTGCGTACATATTTATTTGTATATTTGCATGCGTGTCTATATGCATCTGTGTTTGCATGTATATTTGTACTAATTTTATGTGTGCGTTTCGCAAGCTGAAAGAAATATCTAACTTACAATAGATAATTATAGGAATGCCAATCCGTTTTTCACTCTCTTTACCTCTATCTATTTTCCCTTTCTCTCTCCAATTATCTGTTCCTTTTTCTTTTTTCCCCTTTTTCTTTTTCCCTTTTTCTTTCTTCCCACCCCACTTGTTATTCTCTGATGTTTTTCCTTTTCTTTCTTTCGTTTGTAACAACTAGGTTGTATAAGAATGCACCAGAAAATTTTGTGCGCGTGCTACTAACCCCAAGATTCCGAGTTCGATTTCAAGCAGTGACCTGGACAATAATAATAATAATAACAATAACAACAACATCGAAGAATACCTTAGGAATGAGAACCCAGGTTTGAAACTTCCCCAAGACACCTGAAGAAGCTTGGCGGGTATATCAGCCGAAACGTTGTGTTAACAACAAAAAAGATGAAGGCAAATATCCGTCGAATGTAAATAATGTTTATGTCTGTATATGTATGTAGCTATGTGCCTACGTCTGTATGTTTAGTATATATATACATTATAGAGTGTTCGGTATGTGTATGTAATTCTAAATGTATATGTATTTTAGCGTGACAACTTTTTAAAAGCATGCTTTAATTTATTAATTTATTATCATACTTTAATTTATTAATTTATTATCATTTTTAAAGCTAATTAAAAACCCTGGGTACTTAGGCCTCTTTCCTTCTTCATAAACTATTTTCAATTTAAGGTTTTTTTCGATTTTTATAATAATATGATTTTTAACCGCAATTTGTTATTTCATGTAACAGGTTATTGGAAAGACCGTTAGTTGAAAGGACCAATGAAAGAAAACCATTTTTAAATGAGTATCTATGAAAGTAATTCTATTTCTACATAGAATGTTATCTTGCTCTATTCTAAACAAAACTGTCCGATGAACAGGAACATGAAACTCAGAGTAAGAGTTTTTGTGATATTACTGCTGCTTTTTTAATAAAGTCCCTATACATAGATAATTATAGGAAGCTCGTCTGGAAATAAATGAGAACTTCTACGCGCGTGGTTGAACTCACAGAAGTGCAACCTAAACCTCTTCGAATCACCACTAGCGTATGATGAAATGAAGAACATCTTCAGTGTTGGGATTTCTAATATCCACATGGAGTGGATAGTTATTTCGTGTCGTTGGTTTGCTGCAGTAGAGCTGGGAATGGACCGGAGGGAATTTAACCTGAGTCTCTGTCTCTCTTTCTCTCCAGCTTCGCTCAAAAATTTGTCCCTCCTTGTCTTTCAAGCAACATGTTTTACTAATTCGTGTTTGCTTCTTGGCCACTAGGTGACGCACTTGGAACCCCAGACGAAAAAAAAGTCGGAAAACTGTCAGACAGACTGTAATATGTGGTGGGGTAAGTATTCCTTCTCTTTCCGTTCTTTCCACGTTTGGGTCCATTAGAAACTCTTGTACATGACTTTTTTAACGTAAATATATCACGACAGATGTAGAGCGATAATCCTCTTATGTGGATCCGGAATTTGCTTGAAGTGGCAGCCAAATAACTGCCCGGTCATACGCGCCTAACAGCGAAGCTTAAGATTATATATGGCAATGCAATGGATTTCCTCGACCGGAAGTCGTCATTTCATGAAATGTCACCTCGATCAGACTTTGCATAGTGTTTGTTCAGCAGTAAAAATAGCTTTTACATGTAACTCAAACTGAATGGATACCAGTTGATCTCGACGACGAGTTTCCAATTGTTCGATCAACGAAATAACCGATATTAGTAGCTAACCTCAGGCCCAAGAAGTGGTCTTACAAGAAAGCCTTTACCTTACTAACGGCATGATGCCGCAGAGTAAGTGGGGATACGGTAAAATCTATGTATCACAGAATACTTTTTTTTGTTTTGTTTTTTTGTAGTAATAATTGTACTGATCACGAGAAGATGAAATTTAATATCGGCACCAGCGATAATTGGACACAACGTAACATACCTTATAGTTAATCCTGCCATTTTACATATTTTGCTCTCGACTGTCACATTATAATGAGTTAATATTATGTCTAAAGAAAAATGACGTAAATGCTGTTCGGATAGAATAGTTCAAAAACACGTAAACTGTTCAGCGTCGTTTGACCAGCTAGATATAGCAGCCACATATTCTCCAATTTATAAGATACAATAAAACAAAAATGAGAACTGATGTTGAGTGTAATGCAGTCATAGATGCCATAAAGCGAATAAGACTACAATAACTGAATGTTTTACAATCATAGATCTACCAGTTCGTGTTTCTCCAACACGACATATTTTGGTTGATGACAGCCGTGTGGTGGGAAAAAGCGAATTTCGATTGCATGCAAATCTAAATATCCCTGTCGTGACAAGGCATGCTAAGGGAGATAACTCCAAACTTTATTGGCTGTCACATAAACACTGAAATTTAATGCTCTGAAAATACTTTTATCACTGTGCAAAAACTCAATCATCTAATCTCATAAACGTATCTTGAGAAGTAATATTCATATCGGCATTTTGATTAATTAATAGGAATTATAAATGAAATGGGATTATATTCATTATATCAATTATTTTCATTATATCAATGTAGCTTTATCTTATACGTAGGTGTACCCAAAAGAAACAGGAATTTCGCAATATTCCTTTATTCATTTACTTTTACATGTTAATACTTCTACTACCTTCAAAGTATTCTCCTTCTGCAGCCACTTACCAGTCCAGACACGTTTTCCACTCTTCGAAGCAGTCTTGGAAATCTTGCGAAGTAATGTCTTATAACGCCTCCGTCGTTTCTTTTTTTCTTCACAGTTTCTACATCTGCAAAACGTTTTCTTGTAAGGAGTTTTTTTTTTTTTGATTCGGGAGAACAAAACCTGTTACAGGGAGCAAAGTCAGGTGAATAGGGAGGGTAGGTAAGTGGTGTCATACCATATTTTAGTCAAAAACTGTTTCACATTCAATTCGTTGTGCAGAGGTGCATTGTTGTGATGAAACTACCCGTCTCCACTTAGACACAGGTCGGGGCGTTTTCGACTCAACGCATTTCGTAAATGCTTCAGAACTGCCATGTAAAATGTCAGGTTAACAGTTTGACCAGGACAAACGGATTCTGTGTGGACAAATCCTTTCGCATCGATGAAACAAATCAGCATCATCTCGGCCCTGAACTTCACTGGACACACTTTTGGGGAACATGATGAAATCGAATGCTTCAATAGACTTCATTACTGCTTCGTTTCTGGCTCGTGGCAGAAGCACCAGCTTGCATCACCAGTGATGAATTCCGAAAAAAGGTCTGAATCAAATTCCAACTGTTCTTTCATTTCACGACCAGCATTCGGTTGTGACTGCTTTTGTTCTTCCGTGAGCAAGCGAGGCACAAATTTTGCTGCAACTCTTTTCATTCGCAATTCCTCTCTCAAAAGTCGGCTGCAGGAGCCCGAGGACGAACTTGGCATATCAACAAGATCGTTAATTGTTCGGTGACTGTCCTCTAAGATCATTGCATGAATTTTCGTGATGCTTTCGTCTGTTCAGATCGCTCTGAACGAGGTTAATCATAAAGCGACAAGTGAACGTTATTAAAGCGCGAAAACTACTCGTAAACCTGTGATTTGCTCATGGTGGCATCCTTGTAAGCTGTTTGAGGCATGACAACTATTTCGGCCGCCGTTGTCCCAGAAGAAAACAGAATTTGATGGAGCACGCTGTTCCTTCGTTTCAGCCACCGTAAAAATCTACAAATAGGAGAGAAGCACTACAAATCAAAGACGCACCACATGGAAGTACGGGATAAAAAGAAAACGCCAGTTGGTAGACTGAAGCCTGATGTTCACATCAAGTCGCTTATAACGGCGGAAGCCTGAAGTACAATGAGCTTTTCCCACAGAAAAGGTTTGCGGTTACTTTGGGGTACCCACTCGTATTACTAAAGAAGCTTGTTAGTAGAATTGTTTCCACTTTGCAGTATGCTTTTCGGTTTTGCGTTCTTTGTTGAGCAGCCTTTAAAGTACATTTAGCTTTCTATGTTTTTGAGATTCATAAAATGAATACCATTTAAATACTGGGATCGATGTAATCGAATGACACCGCCTGCAAAAGTTTCAGGCTTGTATCGAAAGTAGAAAAGATTGGTGATATTTCTATGAGTCTCAAAATTATATTCTTTTACCCCCTATATCGCCTGTCACGGTGGATAACGCTCTCGTTAAGCATATCTAACAGGGTTGTTAGAAAACAACAAAACCCTGATCAAAGGGATTCAAATTGCAATGAACATTTGTTAATTCTGGCTTAGCGGAGCTCCATGATTGGTGAAAACGCCAAATGATATTTACTGTATTATACAGCCATTCAGTTCGAGACATGTTGTGGTGTCCGACGATAAGTAACATTTCAATATATAGAAAAATTATAAAGGATAATATGATATAACGTTATGTAATATAATATAACATATGATACAATGTGACAATGTAATATAAGCTATATTACACTATATATATATATATATATATATATATATATATATATATTTATTAGGAAGTCATATTTTGTATTTCATATAAAAATGGCTTTTATTAACTAGTCTTGTCTTTGGCAGAGAAATTAGGGATATATATCTTCTGAAGAGTGGTCAACCAATCAGAAAACATGATATGAAACTGTGTGTACAAGAATATTATGAATTAATAGCATATATCTACTTTCTACCGATAAGTCGGCATAAACAGAAAGCTTACTATTGTAAGTGTTGCATAGGTATATACATTCGTACAACTGTGATGTTCTTCCTTCGGAGAGGAAGAAAACCTGAAGCAAAAGTGGCTGGTACTTATTTATTGATTGTTGAAGTGTTGTTTTCATTTTACTCGACACGGACTTATCGTTGGAAGTGCAGGAGTATCTTGTAGGCTTGTTTTAGTATGTCTTTACTCATGAAGACGAAAATATACTACAACAAAATAGAGAGATGTATAGATAGATAGATAAATAAAGGCGGCGAGCTGGCAGAACCGTTAGCACGCTGGGCGAAATACTTGGTATTTCGTCTGCTGTTACGTTCTGAGTTCAAATTCCGCCGAGGTCGACTTTGCCTTTCATCCTTTCGGGGTCAATAAATTAAGTATCAGTTACGCACTGGGG
>NC_069001.1:25703510-25705011 GCF_001194135.2 Octopus bimaculoides | reverse complement strand
CTTTGCCTTTCATCCTTTCGGGGTCAATAAATTAAGTATCAGTTACGCACTGGGGTCAATGTAATCGACTTAATCCCTTTGTCTGTCCTTGTTTGTCCTCTCTGTGTCTAGCCCCTAGTGGGCAACAAAGAAATAAGATAGATAGATAGACAGGTATACATACAATGCATTTACACACACACACACACACACACACACACACACACACACACACAAATATAATGTTTTTTATTACTTTTCAACTATTGCAGTCAGTGATCTTTAAAAATGTTAAAATATAGTAAACTGAGCTGTCAGTAAGGTCTCAAGCAACTACAAGTTGTTAAAAGCAGAATTAAGCTATCTGCTGAAATATTACTTTAGCTTAGCTATAGCTGCAATGAACCACTTATCAGTCCTGTTAGCAAGTGTCAGCGCGAAATGATTTATTCAGTTGGAGAAAAGCAAAATCGATGCCATCCACAACTCTTTATTTCTTCAATAACTATGAATTCTAATTATTTTAGTCTACCAGTGACATAAAAATTGATGGTTATTTCCTTCGGGTTCTTTCGATTCAATTTCAATTTTATATTTCAGAAATGATGAGTACTAAGACATAAACAAGTCTGTCTTTCCAAATTTTCTTTTTCTGTTAGAATAGCTCAGTTGGTTAATGTCTTACGTAATAAATTAAATAATAATAATAATAATAATAACAATAATAATAATAATCACCGTTGTAATTATTTAGTTCTCTTGTTCTCAAGGTTTTGGTATTTAATTCCAGGAGAAGCTAGTGCTAAACCGAAAGCAAAAAAAAAAAAAAAAAAAAAAGTAAAGTAAAACTCCACTGATGCTACGCTGTACGAATAACCATAGAAACACACTGACGTTCACTGTATCTTATTAGATTTACTGTAACAAGAGATAAGTAGACTTGCTCAAAACATTTTTATTGAATATGAAAATGGAATTAAATAACAGTACATATCTAGTGTTTAACCAAGGTAAAATTGCGAATACGACAATGACTGTCAACGTTTCAGCATCGGTTTTGCAATGTGACTGCAACTATCATGTCAAAATCGGCAAGAACGATGCATATATGCTGCAGTTAATACGAATAAAGTCGGCTAAAGTGTGCTTCAGATAATTTTATGACAGTATAGTTAAAATCATTTACATTATTGAGTTATACATTCATGCCTAAACGCTGAGAGGAAACATTGCTTTTTATATTCTTTATATATATAAAAGAAAAGCAGGGGAGTGGACACCTTCTACAAAGAAAGAAAAAAGTTGAATCGGAGAAAACATGGAGAATATTCTATATATTTTATTGTAACGTTGTGAACGACTATTCAATCATTCTATACGTATATTTATGTATGGTTATATTTACATATACAGGATGGAAAAACTTACATTTAGTTTAACTATACACATGAGATAGTTACCTATATTCAGATTACTGGCACAAACAGAGAGGCACTGCTTATCAATGTATAATTATATATAT
>NC_069001.1:25687517-25703477 GCF_001194135.2 Octopus bimaculoides | reverse complement strand
TATATATAGTTCACCTTGTAAAGAGATGTTATTAAAGGAGAAGAGATCTGAGAACAGTATGCTAATTAACTACAATTCTAAGATAGGGCTATGCAAATGATCTACAGCGACGTGTGTTATAATCTACATGACTTACACAAATTACAAAGGCTATCACAGTAATATCGATAAAACATTCTAAGCTTCTATATCCGCCCATACTACAGAACAGCATATAAATTGTATGCATGAACATATAATGAATGGAAGCAAGATTAAAATTTCCTACCTACGTTTGTCAATTCTTTGATCAACAGAAATACTCGGCTCATCTTAACCTAAAACTCTTGGGTAGTGTAGTTGTATCCCTAATATAATTCTTAGACGTTGTCGATGTGACACTATAAAACAGATAACCATTTAAATTACTGGTATATTCAAACAAGCGTATTCCACACATTCTGTGGCCATCTACTTTCATTCACTAACCATCGTTTGAAGATAGGCATACTCTAGACAGTTTGCAGCGAATGTTCTCACACTCATTATCTTGTGATTGCGAGGCAGACTTCTAAAAATTCTGGTATACTGTGTGGTCACACTCTTCCATACGAGCTCACTCTTCGTTCTTTCGTTCCCCTTCTCTCAAATTTCATTACCTTCTCTTAATGCTCACTTTCCCTCTTGTTTTCACTCCGTTTCAGCCAGCTCGACGCCATAATTTGAAACGAATATTATAATAGTAAGATGTGTGCAGCTGGGGGAACTTCTAGCATAGCAGCAAAATACTTCTAAGCGGCATTCTGTCTTCACGTTCTGAGTTGAAATCCTGGTGAGGTTGACTTTCATCCTTTCAGGGCTGATAAAATAAGTACCAGTTGAACACTGGGATCCATGTAATCGATTCAGTCATTCTTCTGAAATTGCTGGCCCTATTCGAATATTTTAAATCAATATTATCATACTATGTTCTCTCATCCTCATTTCATAGATGTTGCCAATATACAGCCAACGTTCAGCTATATGGTTAAGAATTATCTCGAATTTCTCTTCAACGAATCTTAGAGAATATAGGGGAAGATTAAGCCGGTAGTAATGTAAACAGTTTAAATTGACCAAAAATAGAAAACGAGACTAGTAGCTAAATTGGATCGAAGGGAAGAACATTCTAGAACAGATCCAGAAGAATAAAAGTACATTTCAGTTGATATGCGTTAAGTTTATTCTCGTACGCAACGTTAAATTGCTTGTACCAAGATCACCTTGTGGTATTTGTATCCACCCACTGCAGTTGATATTCTTCTAATCAATCAGTCAGTCACGATCTCTAGATTGAGGGCAGCGTATTTTCTCGCTTTCTTAGTTTCAAACACACACGAAAAATTGGTGAGAACGGTTATGTGCTTTTCATTATTATCCCTGACTTAGTAGTAAATATATATCACGAGAGAAATGTTGTTTTCCCGTGCCTCAGACATAGACATTTCAGCTTGCTAGAAAAGATTCGTACACGAATATATTATAAAGTTAGCTATTAGATGCTCTATTCTTTCTTTCTTTCTTAGATTTACGACAGTTCTTTTTGTTTGTCTGAAATGGGAAACTGCATAGAACTGATTTCATTCTGATTTACATGTTTGCCCATATTCTCAACCCTGTCTTTTCTAATCTCTCTCAATTTGTCGACCTCGCTCTAAGCACTTTTAGTTGTTACAGTTTGATTCATGACACAACCTACAATTTCCATTAAATTTGTTGACAGAAAATCTTAAGCTCAAAAAGAAAAAAATATATACGTATATTTCTCCACACCAAGAGAAAATAGAAGCGACATGAATGCTCTATTTTTCCTCTTCCTTTCGCATATCTATGCCACATGCTGTAAATTTGGGAAATGTATATAGGCATTATTATTCCATTCCAGCATTAAACTTATACAAATATGCACGTGTGTTCGAGTTTGTGTATTCATATGTGTGTGAATGTATCTCTGAGTACAACGAATTCACATGTTAAAGAACAAACAATGTGTATTGATTCTCTGCCAAGGAAAGTTTTTGGAAAGTTACTTACGATAGTAGCATATACTTTCATTGTTATACTTTACTTCAAGAAATAAAGAGACAGAACGAGAGAAGAAATATAAAAACTAAAGAAAATGCAAAATGGGAGCAAAATTCAAATTCAATTTTAAAGCAAGAGAATAAAACTGATTAATTTACAGAATAGAATTTTAAAAAAAAAAGTCAAACCATTTATAAAACTTTAAAAAATATATCTCGCACACATATGAATCAGCTACTTAAAAAACTATGGCTATATATGTAACTATCACTGCTATAACTACCACACACATCGATTCAATTTATCAATAGTACCGCAAACACCACCACTACTGCAACAACTAACATCATGACTATTATCCGCGCTTGAAATAAAAAGTGAAAATAAGAGGAGAAAAACGTACAATTAAAGCAAAAGAGAATTGCGTGATGCCACCACCACCACAATTTGTACAAAAAATACCCCTTATATTGTAGCTGTTATCACCCACATCTACAACAGAGATATCAACACTAGCACTATTACCTTAGGATTATCATGAGTACAAATATTCTGTCACACAATATCAGAATCTACTATATCTAAGGCAATCGTCAGTATGACAGATCCATAGCTAACAGTAATTATGCTATCGGTATCAGCCAAATAGTTTACTTGATTTTCGCCACAGGCTTCAGATAAAGCTGCTGAAAGCCTTACAAAATACGAATTGCTTGCTACAGAACTGTCTCTCAATAAAGAACGAGAGCAATACATCGGCAAATTAACTTGCTTCCAATAATATACCGCAAGGATCTGTTTAACATTCTACCAGCGCAAATACTAAAATATTTTATCAAATGCACACAAAAGAAAATAATTAAATAAATATAAATGTCTGTAACTAAATCAGCTAAAAGCAGGTGCCAATCCACAATCTGTTTTCCCATAGAAAACTCATAAGAACATAAACACATCACGTCGAAATTATGCAGAGTAATACCGTTTGGTTACCTACTACATGGTTGCGGGTTCAATCCCACTGCCAGTGTTTTTTGCTATAGCTTTCTGCCGACCAAATGTGAAGGGATATCTTAGACTGAGATGGAAAGAATCCTGTCGTGTGTGTGTGTGTGTGCGTGTGTGTATATAAATATATATATATATATATGTGTGTGTGTATTTATCTATGTGCACATGTGCGTGTGTCTGTGTTTGTACAACCACCACTGCTTGATGGGTTTGTTTATATCCCCTGTCGTAACTGTTCAGTAAAAAGTCTCCGATAGAATAAAGTTAGGAAAATAGTAAAACAAGAAATGCTAGAGTCGATTCATTCGACTAAAAATTCTTCAGATCTGTGCTGGAACTTGGCTGTAGTCTAATGACTGAAACAAGTTAAAAGATAGAATTTAACATTTATCACATAAACAGAGGTCAGAGAGAAAACTGGATGCAACAAACAAATTCACACAGAGCATCCCCATATGTCATATTTAGCGCAAAATAACGAATCCTTTATAATGGAAACAATCCATTAGATCCATTTTAGATTGAATGAAACCGGCTTGACTCCCCAAACAATCCATTGATTAAATGAAACCAACGTTGCTCTCAAGATCAATCATAACAAACTACCAACAATACACAAAAATATCGCATTTCGAACGTACACTTGTTGCACACAGACCTACCACACGAATATAAAAAAAAAATAATAAATAGTTTCCTATTACATTGCAGAGCGAATGGTTTGCATATCAGGGTATCCTACCCTGACATAATCTATAAGTTAATGTAAAATTGTTCACAAACGAATGCTTGCATCTTAAATACGCCAGAACAGTACTTTAGTGCAAAATTACATATACTTTTCATCTATACTTCAGCTAAGCACACACCACTTATACCGATGTAGCAGAATAGAAATCTCGTTAAGAGAAGAAATGTTATTCAGAGATGCACTGTTCTAATGATGAACGTCAAGAAGCAACTAACGCAACTCTGACAATAATTGTGCCTTACCTTCTTTCCAGCTGGCAGTAAAGAAATATGTGATTAAATAAAACAGGGAAGAGAAGGAAATAGGGACATGTAAATACTTTTATGTTGCATAATATGCAAGAAAATTCTCTTACTATGTACAAAATAGTATTCTTTTTCTTTTCCTCTCTCACTTATCTTTCCTCATTCCTTTCTGTGGAAAAGCTTAGGCTCGAAACAAAGATTTTCCCATTTTTTCTTGAGCCTCAAACTAATGCACATTGTCTATTGTTTCCTCACCTATCTGTCTTTTGTTTTTGGTACATTTGAACTACAAAAGACGTAATATTGGATCTATAGGTCGTTGTTTGACCAGTAACTTATTTTAACCCTAAACCTACAAATCAAGCACACTTTAAGATAAGAGAAACTCTCTAATAACACTAGTAGTAATATCAGCATAAAAAACACGAATATCTAGGACTGATACAAAGACTAGCAAGTGAAGAAATAGCGTAGCGATTTGGGGTCAGATCCCCCAAAAGACAAAACCATCGGCATTTCGCTCATGCTGAAACTGTGAAGAGAAATCGATTCTGAGAGAAAAATGAGTAAATCAAAATGCAACCAATGGTTCACAAGTTTCAAGTCATATCATGTTTCATTCAAGCTTTCACTTCGCAATTCCCACATTGCCGTTTTTTGCCAGAGTTGTGTTCATGATTGCGTAATATAGATGACAAAATATTCATCGCACCCTCTATATATATATTCGCAAACACAACGGCCCAGGTTGATCTCACAGCGTAGCACCTACGGAAACTGCGAATTGTTAAATGCTTCGCGGGTATATGAAAACTGTATCGATGCCCAGTGTTCTGTACGAGTAATTTGATTCTGCCTGTTAATTGCTTTATAAGCACATGAGTTTGTGCAAATGCTCGACTATTTACGCGTTTATTCCGGGATATTTTCAAGGCAGAGGCATGATGGTATTCTCAAGGCACAGCTTTTCCAAACATATAAACAATACCCCACTGCATGGCACCTTGGGTAAGTGTCTTCTACAATAGTGTCGGGCCGACCAAAGCCTTGGTAGACGGAAACAAAGAAAATTGTCGTACACACACACACACACACACACACACACACACACACACACACAATTCAAATAAAACAACTTAAGGCTATGCTCCAGCATGGCCAAAGTCAAATGACTGAAACGTATAAAAGAGTAAAAGTATAAATAATCAAACAGTCGATTCGCTACAAAACGGAAATGCATCAGATTCTTTTATATATAAAACGATTTATTGGCCATAGAGCCGACAAGGCTGAAGGTGTATAAAACCCATCATATCACTCTAAGCATTCTAAATCTAAGCATTCTACACCCAACATAACGAATCTGCGTACACTACGTATCAAAAACAAAACAAAAAAATTTAATATATTCATTTTACATTTCTCCCTTAACCATGAAACGTCAATGGCAAGATATGTTCTTTTACACGAAATGCAAGAGTTCTCCATCGCTGTGGATCACTGCTAGTGAACTTATATCTTCAGTTTAGCAAGAACTGCAACTGAAAGTTTAAGACATTTAAGACTTCAGCTACTACAAAGAACGTCAAACAGCTGAGGTGCCAACATAATGGACTATTAGTTGCATGTCTGGAAGAGTTTGGATGCCACACAGATAACAGTTACTAAAGTATATCGAAAGAAAAGAAAACGCGATTGGTTACTGTAACTCAGTAACTCAATCACAATTACATTTGTTCTCTGACGTAGAGGTAGTCTCTCTCTTCTTTTTCTCTCTCTGCTCATCTGCCTGTATATCTATCTATCTATCTATCAATCAATCTATCTATTTATCTTTCTATCTTTATAAATATATATATATATATATATATATATATATATATATATATATATATATATATATAACCATCTATCAATTTGCCTCTTTCGTTCTCCAGCTGCACGGTCTCCACCTGCACGATTTTCATTCTGTAGTTATTGACGTATTTAAATTCTCAGACTCTCATAAGCGTTCACATCGAGAACATTCGGTTTCCCGGAGTTTCACTTCTTTACGCGATTTCCTACCCGCTACGGTTGTTACTTTCCGACAATTTAAGGTATATGGTAACATCATCCATGTAACATTTCTCCGACGGTATGCGGAGACGTAGTATACTGTCTCATTCTCCGGATAATCTAATAACGAAGCACTGCCTTCAGCAATAGCGAAAACACAAACAGCTTTGACGACACCACTCTCGCGGAAGAACTACGGACCATCGTATAGGACGAGTCTAAATTATATAGCAACTAGATTTCTCCATATCTAGTCGTACACTCAAAGTCAACGGACATATGGGACAAGGAATTCCCTCATATAGAGGGAATACAGAAAACAGCCGGGATGGTCTCAGCTGGAAATATTTGAAAGCTCTGTAGCTTGAATGTCCTACAATGTAACGTGGAACAAATTCTACCGTTTTCGCTTTTCAGTATACTACGTTAAAATTTGAGAGATTTGGTTGCTAGTTCTAACTGGTTGAGTGACCGAATTAAGATGCTCAGGGGACGATAAATGTTATTGAGAGCTAATGCTGTACGAATTTACTTTTTCTTGATTTCATCTCAACGGGAATTATCAGATATAAAGAGTAATGCGTATACAGCATTGCTATTATCGCTGATGTTGTCATTGTTAATGCTTCAATGCAAGACAAATATCCACAAAATGCTATTACATACAACTAATAGACATACTAAATCAACAACAACTGTCACCACCATTAACAGCTCCACCATTGAGACTAAATGTACAACAATCGCTTAACCGCATCACCACCACGACCATCACCACTACTCACTTCAAAAACGATTTAAGAAAATAGACAAATACAAAGACAACCAGGATACCCCTCACCGTACGTGCATACTTACGCCCATATATACATAGATACTTGCATACAAACATACACACATCTACGCTCATATATACCCGCATGCACAAATACATACATACATACAATTCTCTATAGCATTCACAAACCACAACGGTCTTCACATTCATTGCAATTTTACAGAACTTTTTTGTATATCTATTTATTATTTATTTAGGTACCCTAAATTTTATTGTTGTTGCTCTTGATGTCGATTATGATAATGATGAAGATAATGATGATGCTAATTCTGTTTCTTTCTCTTCAGCCCATTGTTTCCAGTACATAAAAATCTCTGCTTTATTCAATGGGAAAATCTTTGCTATGCATACACTACATGTTCTACTTCATCTTCTTACACGCTCCTATCAATAGATATTTGTATGGTTTGATTTCGGTTTTGTTTGACGTGGAAGTAAATATTTTATTCCAAACAAAAACAAAAACTATAAAAAGACAACAACAACAACAGCAAAAAAAAGAACAACAACAACAAAACAGACCCCTGAAACAAAAATAAAAATAAAAGATACAAACCTACCAAAAAATAAAGGAACAACTATCAAAATGAAATGAGAATATTTTATTGATTATTCTCAGATTGGTGAAAGCGGCAAAGACATTTGAGCTTCTGAATTAAAATAGATTACATTTATTTATTCATGCTCTCTGTCAAGATAAAGTGAGTTCATATCACGTCAGCTCTATTTATCTTTCATCGTCCCATGGGTGTCTGAATGCAGTTACTTGACCTCTTAGTAATAGTAAGAAAATTTGACTCAAGTTTTAAGGCACTCTATTGCAAAGTACAGACACTAAGTCGTTGCGACCCAGGATACACTGTATTCTTGGAGTAGCATTGGCTGGAATTTCTTTCGCCACAGGCCTTTCCGACGTAGATTTGTCTGGTGAGTAACGATACTAATGTTGCAGGTACAATACTAGAGCAATCAACATATCTATCTATCTATCTCTGTATCTATCTATTTTTATCTATCTATCCCCTGTATCTATCTCTCTCTCTCGCTATCTCTGTATATCTCTCTCTATCTATCTATCTATATGTCTCTTTGTCTGTCTGTCTGTATAACGTCTAACATTATGTATGTATGTATGTGTGTGTGTTTCCTTGTGTCAAAAGACAAAAAACAAAAAAAAACAATCCTATACATTGTATTCCATTTTTTTTTTGTTTTTTCTTCACATTTTCAGGTGAGAAACCACTGGGTGATTTTAGAGTATCTGCTCTCGCAACACCACATTCTGAATACTATCCCCTGCTGGTTGAACAGTTGCTTTCATATCGTTGGGGTCTTTTATCAAAAGAACGAATATTAGTCTGAGGTCGATCCAAGTGGCTTTATCCATTTCCCTAGAGAAAACGTCCACGAGCCTAAGTGATCGATAATTATTATCGATCAGCGTATTTTTATTTATTTAAGGTTATGATTTTCTGTGTGAAAACATTTGAATATTATAGAAACGACCACAAAAGAAGCATCGATTGTTTCTTTGACTATTTAAAAAATTTTTTTTTTTGTTTCATGCGAGAGATTTTTACAAGAAAGTGTTTGGAGAAAATGAGAGAATATGCAAAGTATAGAGTGAGTCGCAGAGAAAGGGATTAAAAGAGAGAGAGGGGGTGAGAGAGAGAAACAGACACTGAGAGGGGGAAGTGAGAGAAGAAAACATTAAAAACAAAGACAGACACAGTATCTTAGAGCGTTTGCAGTTGTTTTTAGCATTATTACCCTCATTTTTTTTGTTTTGTTTTAGGTTTGTTATTAGCAACAAGGATAATTGTTTTATAGCGACATTAGCCATGAACAGGAAAAAAAGTGATTACGTGAAGAGACTATTTATGACGTTGGTTAGCTACTGTCTTTACGAGCGTTTGACAATCGCTGCAACAACAAGAATAACAACAGCCAAAACGTGAATAAATACATAAAGATGAATAAATAAAATATTTTTTGTAAAAAAAAAATGGTGTGAAAATCTATATTAGATTGCAAAACAAAAATATATTTTCTTTAAAGAAACAAGAAAAAATAAACGAAGAAAAATGACTATCAAAAGATCGAAACCACAACACATTAAATTATAAACAAAACCCCACAAAAATAAGAAAATATTAAAAATAAAACATTACAAAAATAATACAAAAAGGAAAACTGGCCGGATTAAAGCTTGCTCGACTTATTTGTACATTCAGCTCATTATACTGAAGCTGGTCGACGCAGTAAAACGATTAATCAAATGATTTTTATTGTTAGTATTTAGTAAACTAGAAGACACTGCTGAATTCATTGACAGACAAATAAATAAATGAACACATGTTTAGTAATGTATGTTCGGTAAGAAGCTGGAGAACGTTATATAACAAATGTTCTCACAGTATTACAATATATTAGAATTCTAAGTTTTAAGCGCATTGTCTCTGTTGCAGAATTAGAGAGTTTCATTAATTTATTTGAGATATGATCATTATTTTATTTTGTCTAAGCAAATATTTGATTTACGTATATTCTTTCCTTTTATTGGTTTCATTCTTTGAACTACTCTAAAGCTGGTGCATCGCGTTGAAGTGGTTTTAATTTTGCTTATTCGTTTATAGTACTCCAAACTTTATGTTCAGTATAATATTATCATTTTCAAAGAGCACGGGTGATGAATGAACTTGAGATAATTCTGCGGAATTAAATACTGTTGTGCATTTCTATATACGTATACAGATCTCATCCAAGTCGAGTATATATAAACATGGATAGGAGAAGTGTTGAAAAGGTGATGTAAAAAGCTAATTCAAAAATATGTACTCTCATTCTCTCCTAATCCTGGACTGTCTTCAGACAAAAATAATTGTCATACAAGTGCCGATAAGTTATAAATATGCCCTTTTATTTGTATACTACATATGATAATGTGTCGTTCTAATTATTAAATTGGAATTGTTTTACAGGAAAAATTGAAGTACCATTGTGTTGAATTTATAATACTTTTCACATTAATTCTTATCTACTGTATCAAAAAGATCAACGTCTGCTAAACTCATATTCGTTTATAGCTTTACGTGTTCACAGGAGAAAGACAGAAGTGTTTCTTGATTTATTATCACTCTTCATATGTAATAATATACCTCCTCCCTTGTTTTCAAGAAAGTCAGAGAAACAGAATACATCTTGCGTCTCAAAAGTCGCCATCTTCCACGAAGATGTAGCAACATTGGCCTTATTTGGAACGGGGGGGGGGAGATGTTTCTACAGCATGGATTTGGATTGTTTTTGCTTCTGGTTCAAATTGATGAAGCCAACATCCTAGGTTAGGAAACGTTAAAAAAAACCCAGCTGGTTATGCTTCAAACTATGCCGGATTTTTCCTCGATGTGATCATCTTGGGGCGCTTTTGGTGAAGCGTCAGAGGTGTCAGAAGACATGCCTACCACCGAGGAGAAACTTTCGTTAAGTCAAGTTCATTGTGTAGAATATTCTCAACTCTCTCAGTGAATGTACGAACAGCATTGGCTACCTGCCATCTATCACCATGTCAACATCATCAATATTCTCGGTGGTGGCAGTTGCAGACCTTCGATCATATTCAAGACTTTGCCTTCCCCCACTTACACTCAGCTGCTCACTTTTGCACTGTTGATAAAGCTGAAGTGTCATTCCGTAATGAAGCAACCATATCAACATAAACCTCCTTTGGGAGTAAGCCGTTATTTCTACAGGTACCTTATAACACAACTATGTCAAATTTTGTCCATTTTCAAAATAAACCACTAGTAGTTACACCTGTCAGATAGCAGTTTTCTTGGAATGAAACAATGCAGTTATTATTAGGATGTGTTGATATCAATTCAAGCACGATTTCACATCTCTAGCATCTATACCTGAAAGTCACCTATGAACATTTGAATACGCTCTTGTCTGTCCCGAGTAGAAATCTCTTTCTTATACATAGTATTTCAACAATTCGATATCAATAAAAGAGAGGTTAATCAGCAAGGATTTATACCTCGTTAAAATTATAACGGTTCATATAAATTACGGTATATCATAGAATATTATGCAAATTATTGTCTAATATAAACATGAAGAACAGCTTAATTTGTGACTATAAAGCTAGAGATGAAATTATTTTGACCTGTATTTAGATTCAGTTAACCTGACAAAAATTGGTGCACTTCAAAATGCTTAACAATTACGCATTTTATATTTCTTTATAACAAGTGTATGGTAATCATGATATATCACCTGACATGTTTTTCCACGGTTACAAATACAAATGTACGGAGTAAGAGTGAAAGATTTCAGGTAAATTTAGCTGAAATTTTCTGTATGATTACCCAAAAGGAGGTCTCCCTATTTGTTGTTGGGATTACCATCACTGATATGTAGGTGATCTCTATTCAATGGCTCTAGGAGGTGTGCTGAGCCTGGATGCACTCTAGTGTCAATAAAAAATACGGAAACTGAATAACTATTTAAATGTAAGCTGTATTCTTGAGATTCTGACTATGAAATATATAAATGCATCCTATATAAATGACTGTGTCCAAAACGCTACAAGGGCAAGAAAATCATATTTATACATTGTATCTCCATGCAAGCTGAATACCGTTTGCGTGACTCGAACCTTTGGAAAACTACTGACTTAGCAATCTGTGAGATTATATAACTAAAAACGTTACAATTAAATTAACTGCGTTCTGAATTATACAAATTAAGAAACTTCCAAGACCCAACTGTGTTATCTATTATTCGTTTAAATATCTTCTTTGAAATAGTTGCTATAACTAAATAAGGAATAAAATACTTCATCATACCCCGAAATGACATCATTATGAGCATAGCAACAGCATCAAACACAATTCATTTGTTTCAGTTCTGTTTATTTTCCTATTCACATAGAAAACACATATCACCTACATATCTAGTGACTACTATAGTAAGTGTTAGTCTATATATTTTCTCACATTTATAGATGTGCCGTTCCTACTTTCACAAATTTGCGAACGGTACAAGGTCAGCTTTATCAATTTATCGCATGATCAGACATACCAAACATTTTGTATCCATAAAGCGTAGAAGGCAATTGTCCGATATTCGTTAATGTATTATCTAGAAGATAATGCTATTTATACACACTCTAAGTTTGTAAATAGAAGTAATAATTCTCTTTCTCGCTGACACCTCTGACCGAATAAATTTATAGTTCTCACCACATACACACACACACAAAGACAGATATATACATACACACACACACACACACACATATATATATAAGAATACATACACACATACTTATAAACTTTACGAGTATTGGAATATTCTGTCTCACAGCATCATATAGTTAACACGGGTGGGGGCGAGACTTGTCACGCTAGTATTTGAAACTGCATGACACTAAGCGGGCCTGAACTTTCCAATGATGCCTTGAGCGAAATATATATTCAATAGAATAAAGTTATCGATTCTACTAGTCTCTCGTTGGTACTGTACAACATAAGCAATGCATTCCTTTCATCTACTTATCTATCTATCTATCAACTTATCTATTTATCTATCTAACATTATATATGTATGTAATGAATGTGTATATATGTATGCGTATGTGTTTGTATGCCTGTGTTTGTAATGTGTATGAATTTATATATGATGATTGCAACTGGATTTTATGTCATGCCATTGATTGCTTGTTTATGAGCAACTTGGTGTAGCAGTCAATCCTTTTAGGCATTTTACACTCTTTTGCACACGTACGGTAATCAATA
This sequence comes from Octopus bimaculoides, assembly GCF_001194135.2. Classification (NCBI taxonomy): domain Eukaryota; kingdom Metazoa; phylum Mollusca; class Cephalopoda; order Octopoda; family Octopodidae; genus Octopus; species Octopus bimaculoides. Next base: position 25,690,733 of record NC_069001.1, on the reverse strand, counting down.
ATGGGCGCCTCTTGCAGTAGATATTACAATATCATTGTGTGATCTTTCCTATGACATCATATTCTGCTTCAAAATTCGCATTTTTTTCCATACACCCTACGCTGCTTTATGTGTATTAAACCACTTCATTGTGTGTGTCGCTTCTCTGATGAATTCTAAAGTCTACCTCATCTACACATACAAAAATACATATATACATTTTGGAAGAGATAGTTCTGTCTTTATCGTCGAGAACAGAGTGTTACACATACAACCAGTGTATTGCATCATTATGCTTAGTCTGAGATGAGTAAGATTGCTTCGTCCGGAGTTCTCTACTGACCCGATTAAATATGGGAGCTGACTCCGTTAGCCTTCACCTCCTCGCAGACACTCACAGCCAAGGAAGATTAAGAATTTGAATTGTCCCTTGGTGCAGCCTGCGTAAATTGTTGTCAGACGACGTGTAGAGAATACTGTCTCCACACAGAGAAACGATTTAAAAAAAAAATTCGGTGTGTCTCGTCCCCATTGTGCTTAAGTAGCAGATCACTAGGTTTCACAAGCAGATCACAAGCTGAGTTTCACAACATTTCCACGCTAATTTCTCACCATTCTGTTTTCAATGTAGTTTTCAATGGTTCGTGAATCGTTTATTTATTGCAATGTCAAGAGTCTGGTGATAGGCAGTCACTACTGGGGGTATCATGATTTTATCTATTCTTCTTTCTGCAAGGAATTTCCTCATCTCTTGTGCGGTAAGTGCTGGTTGAATCCCAAACTATCAGACCTGTCTGGTCTCTTTGCAAAATAAGTGGCAGCATGAAATCGATCCAGTTCCTGAAACTGCCTGTGTGCACCATGCCATTGTATTTTCCAGAACATAGATACATGAAACGCGTTCAATTTTATCGTTTCTGCCTTTAGTGGTAATTAGAGGTGGGGCTATATTTCCATCGAGACGAATTGCCAAAACACATGCATCTCGTGTACAATTTCGTAACCAGTGAGGGAAATGTAGATTGACGATGTACCCCTTTGATCAATTATCGATTGAGATCCTTGACCCATGAACACTGCCGTTTCATTCATAGCAATCATTATGGAGAGACAGAATTTAGAAAAGTCTATCCCATCCACAAAAGACTTAAATGCAACCCACGTGTAATAATCTCGGTATCTTCCAGTTGTCGACATTCTCATGGAAAGTTCATGTCACTGAAGGAAACCGTCCAGCCAGTGTTGCGATGCTTTGGAAATATGCCAAACTGTGTTGCATTTACTAGGGCAAATGCTTGAATATCAGTCCTGTGAACAATCAAAGCCTTTGCTCTCCTGCCAGCAACCCATTCACAGATGACGTCTCCTAGCTTAGTGGTCACCGACCTGATCCACATTTGCGTTTCTTTGCATTTCCCTCGTCCACTTGTTGACTGAGTTTATGGCAGTCTGCTTGCCATTTTCGAACCATTCAGAGATCCAAATGCTTTTCTTTGCAGAAAGCTTTAAGAGTCTTCCCCAGTGATTCCTCCACGATTCCTGTCTTGTACTGGATGGAATAACTCTTCCTCCTTGCACTCATCTTGTCGTGGGGTGAAAATGAGCTGACACCTGACTTCTCACTCATTTTCATCATGTTTTCAGGGAGACTTTTTTGTCTTGGAAGAAATTGTATACTTTTTTTTGCATCTACTGACCACAGACGAAAGTGTTACACGACACATTTGAAAGCTCCGAATCTTTCACTTCCTCTCGTATATATCATTACCGTATAATTTTAAGCGGTTGTCTATTAGAACAAATACTGTGTAGCATAATGTGTACTATCTAAAAAAACATTTGATCTTCTTGCCAAGTTTCTTATTCGACGTGCGTATATATATATATATATATATATATATTACAAATTAAAAGGGTAAAGGTTTCTGAACTTCGGTATGTGGTGAAGCAAATGCTTGCTGATCCCTTAATTATATATGTGTGTGTGTGTGTGTGTGTGTGTGTGTGTGTGTGTGTGTGTGTGTGTGTGTGTGTGTGTGTGTGTGTGTGTGTGTGTGTGTGTATAAATATAGTTTTAGTCGTAAGATATTTACACCGATATTGATTTATGCATTTTATGTGCAAAGACCTACATATGCGTATGCACACACACACACATACACATATGTATGTATGGATAATTTGTGTGTGTTTATGTGTGTGTGTGTGAGTGATGGTGCATGGCTTAGCGATTCGGGTAATGGGCACCGGTATTGTAAGCCCTGAGTTCGATCTCCGGGGACGGCGTTGTGTCTTTCATCAAGGTACTTTATTTCACATTGCTCAGTCTACTCAGCTAACAAAAATGCGATGTTCCTGTAATTCAAAGAGTCGACTTTGTGACATTCTATGCCATGCTGAATCTCCCTGAGAACTACTTTAAATCTACGAGTGACTGTGGAGTACTCAGCCACTTGCAGTTCAATATAGTGAGCAGGCTGTTCCGTACAACTGGAACCCGCGTCGTCGTATGAGAGAGAGTAAGAAAGAAAGAAAGAAAAAATTGAAAAGGAAGAAGGAAAGAACGAAAGAAAGGAAAGAAAGTGTGCATGTAATATATGGTGACGAACACTCGGGGAGCTTTAATTAGATAGAAGGTGTAACGAAATATTCCTTATCTAAAACACGTGCCTAATTGAATTCTGATGATTTAAAACACTTCCTCAGAATATCATACAGCTGAAATACATTTAATTAATCGTTTTCCTGCTCAGAGTTGATCTCCAGTTAAAGTACAACACATGCGAAAGCTATGTTGAAAATATATCACATCTTAGAGACATGAAGAAACTACTTCTCTCAGTGTCATTCGTGCATCACTCTTATTCATATTTCACTTCATTCATGTCAGAAAGAGAAATTCAAAAGAACTTAATCACCTTTCTTCATTTACACAGACATTAGATGTAGTAAATTACCCACAATAGGGAATAACATGATTGCATAATATACAAAACATGGTATTTAACCTCTTCACAGACTAAAATCTATGAACTCCAGGCAGAAGACAAACCTTGTTTTTCTCTTTATTCTTTCTGTTGAAGAGCGTAGCTCGAAACGTTAAAGACTTTCTCTATTCCCGAGCGTTAAACTAATACATCCTTTTGTTGTTTACACCACCTGTCCTCATCTGTTGTTTTTTTTTTCGTAAATTCTCCCATATATACAAATTCTATATATATATATATATATATATAT
>NC_069001.1:25684431-25687340 GCF_001194135.2 Octopus bimaculoides | reverse complement strand
AGAGAACGAGAGAGAGAACGAGAGAGAGAGAGAACGAGAGAGAGAACGAGAGAGAGAACGAGAGAGAGAGAGAGAGAGAGAAATAAAAGAAAATCTCAAAGAAATTCCATATATATTCAATATGTTTTATTTTCCTGAATAGAATGCATAGTGTATTCAATTCGATGAACGGCATGTATATTATAAGTTTAATGAAATTGTTCTTATTTATACATCGGATAGAAACAAGCTGTGCTCAAGGCTTGTGTAAGCGGATCCCTAACTTGCGAAATGATACATTTGAGGAATAACTGTAAGCTGAAATATTTGGGGTTATAATACACGCAGACTTGTAGTTCAAGTAGGTTGTGTTTCTATTGATGATAGATAGAAAATTTTATTTTGCCAGTCAGGCAGCATCAGTAGCAAAAACTGATAAATCATTTGTCTGAATTCGGTTTTTGAGTGTAAAGAAATATGTGTAGTGTTATTCAATGTGGCAAGTTCATATGAATAAAGAAATACTTCAAAGGCGCTACAGAAACAGAATAGAAAAGCCTATATGATGATGGGCGAATAGGATATTGTGTTACCTGAGTACAACATTGCATTTCAGGCGTATTACCTACGTTGTGACATCTTGTACACTATAAAAGCAGATCCAGTACATATATCACTGTCCTGATATATTCTTACAGTACATTCTTTAATATTTGGGCAGACATTCAAGGCGGCGAGTTGGCAAAATAGTTACCACGCACGGCAAGATGCAAAGTGGCATTTCATCCGGCCGTACATTGTTCTGAGTTCAAATGATGCCACCGTCGTCTCGAGGTCGATAACATAAGTAACATTTGAGCTTTGGGGTTGATGTAATAGACTTACCCATTCCTCCGAGTATGCTGACCTTGTGCCAATATTTGAAACTTAATATTTGCGCAGGTATGGTTGCATGTGTGGAGGCGCGTGGCTTAGTGGTTATGGTGTCAGCATCATGATCGCAAGATTGTGGTTTCGATTCCTGGACCGGGCGACGCGTTGTCTTCTTGAGCAAACACTTCATTTCACGTTGCTCCAGTCCACTCAGCTGGCAAAAATGAGTAACGCTACCATGGACTAGCGTCCCGTCCATCTGGGGAACACATACGCCGGGGAAACCAGGCCCATGAGCCTGGCTAGGCTTTAAAAGGGCGCATTTATTTTTATTATTACGGTTGCGTGTTAAAAAGTTTATCTTGCAAAGTTCTTCACATCTGTGATTGATCTACAGCTAGATTATAACAAACGACAATGTTACTAATAAGATATTGATACATATAAAAAAATAATAAAAATGGGTTTTAAGATCTATCGAGAGCAGAAATACACATTGCCTTGTATAACATATCCAATCTCTGTAGTAAACTAAATCAATATGGAGGTAAAATTACTGATTTACTAATTCCAGATATTGAAGTATAACATACAATATTGATTTTAGGCAGATAGTTTTAGGATGAACAAATAGAAATATGTGACATTTATGCCTCTCCCATAGATTTAAGTGTTATAAAGCACATTAAATAAATACCACCAGAAACTATCGCAGCGTTGTTGACTGCCCTTCGGGAAATATATTCCTTGCTTTATAGCACTGGCCATAAGCTACAGATTATACTTGTACTTCACATTAGAATAGTGAAAACAGTTCAATGTATCGTGTGGCTAATAACAGTATTTTATTATTTTATGGGAGAATGAAATATCCAGCCACACAGGAGATATTTTCTATTTTCGGTATAGAGAATAATGGCTTTAAGTTGGATTTATTTTAATGAAAACAAGGTCAATATTTTGTTGGAGAAATTATACAGATAATATAAATTGCAGCATATCATGTTTATGTATTTTATTAAATCTCAGACAGCAAAAGATATGACATAAAATAAAATACATAAATAATGGTGACCCAACATAAACTAAGATGTCTATCATGCACCTGATTTATTTCGATTTATAGGACCAAGTTTATCAGGCGTCAGTGTAAAACAAGGAAACATTGCGTGTTTGAGATTTTCGATCTGAGTATGATTTCAGAGATTGTTCTAACTGAAGATAAAGAAAAAATAAGTTGTGATCAATCCACACAGAAAATAATTTTATATACCTAACAGTAGTAGATCTATCGTAGATGTGGTATCAAAGTGTTCCTAGATTAGTTAGGTTTAATAAAAGATAACTTATTTACCTAAGATTTAGCATCATACCCTTCGAAATAGTCACTTAGAGCAACAATACACCGGTCCCAACATTGATGCAACTTTTGGAATCCGGGCTTGAAGTAGAATTTCGTAAGATAGTCGAGAACCTTTTGCAATTCGCTCTGGATCTCCACAACGGTATTAAAATGGTGACGTTTGAGCTGCATTTTCATCTTGGCGAAGAGATTGAAGTGCGCAAGGGCGAAATCTGCCGAATACGGCGGCTACGAAGCAACACTGGGGTTGTTTTGGGGCGAGAAACTCACCAGTGAGATTAGCACGGGAACACAGTGCGTTGCCCTCGTGAAGATTCCAATAATTCGCGCTCCACAGATCCGGTTGCTTTCGCCGAATGTCCTCCCTCAAACGGTTCCATACATCGCAGTAGATCTTTCGATCAACGGTTTGGCCCAGGGGTACAAATTCACAATGGACGATACTACATTCCCAGGGTATACACACGTGGCATGTCTTCCCAATCGCTCAATGTATTCCAGGGACGTTCTTTCATTTTAGAAGCGCCCATGCTACTCGAAACTTTGCATACAACCCATTGCCTCGTCGCAGTAAGCTTGTCGAAGTATTCTCAATGTGTCCTTAGCAGACTTAGAACTTTTAACGCAAAATTTCACGTTGTCTCTTAGTTCACAGAAACACAAACTTCAGAGCTTGCGAAGTAAGGACAACAGA
>NC_069001.1:25681643-25684236 GCF_001194135.2 Octopus bimaculoides | reverse complement strand
TGTGTGTGTGTGTGTGTGTGTGTGTGTGTGTGTGTGTGTGTGTGTGTGTGTGTGTGTGTGTCTGTCTGTCTGTCTGTCTGTCTGTATCTATCTATCTACACATACACGCGCCCGCACAACACACACGCATATATCAATATCCCTATATCAACCAGATTATCCGATGTTATATATCGTTGGTCACAGTGCAGGTAAATTATTTTTTTGAATACATGATTCTCTTCCATCCTGTCTCGAATCGCTTCAGTAAATCGTCTTCCTATCGTCTACAAAGCCTTCCAAGTCGCCTTTTCCGATCTTTCTACTAGTGGTGCATGACCTTTGCGACATGTCCAGCCCAGAAAAAAACATTCTACGTTCAGAATTCTGTGATCAATTTCTTAGCTCTACTCAGTTCTCGAATGTTATCAAATCGAATATGTTCTCGTAATGATTTTCTTAACAGACGTCTTACCATGGCCCTTTGCATCATCACCGATCGATGTTCATCACTCTTAGTAATAGCTCGCGACGCACTTGCGAATAGGGATGCCCACAATATGACATTTTGCAGGATCTGGAACGTCTAGTCTGATCCAGCTTGACTTTCTGCACATCTCTTATTGCAGAATGTGCCTTGCATCCTACCCTTATTCTTTTCGAGATTTCGGCGACCAAATCTTGCATATTCACTGCCTATCTCAACTAGACGAACCTTGGTACCTCTTCGATATCATAGCTTCACACTAATATACGGCCTTTTGCTAGGTTTTCAGACCGCATGTATTTTGTTGTCATGCGCTTTATCGTAAGGGATTATGAATTACTCTGTTGCAAACATTAGGGACAGGGAAACCTAAGTTTGCATTTCATTTACTGAATTCAAATCAGAATAAAACGTAACGTAAATATATATAATAATGACTTTTGCTCAACACGGAAACAGTTTTCTTATTCATGGCAAAATAAAATCAGGTTCTTCGGACAACAAAACAATATTTGAAGCTCTGTTTCAACATCTTCTGTAATTATGAAACTTTTTTTATGAGCAAAATACTCGAATGACTAGAGTGAATGTAAAACAGATGGTGCTCGGTCGGCTTAGTACGGAGTTTCCCAGTTTCATGTATCCGTTTTCTCTTGGGGTATCAGAGCTGAACGTGTCCTTTCTTCGGGAAAAGTTAATGAGATACACACTTCACTTCTCTACACACATTCATAATACGCTTCAGGTGATCTTGCACAGTGAAACGAGAGTTTATTAAGTCTCAGGTGTCCTTTTGTAGCACGATGCCAGGATATTTATTTGAAGTTCAAGCTTCCATTTCGTTACACCGAATATATGTGCGTGTGCGTGCCTGTCTGTACGTGTGTGTGTGTGTGTGTGTGTGTTTATGTATGGATGTGTGTGCGTGTGTGTTAGCCCGCACACGTGGTGTAATTTAATTTTCTACGTTTACACTAACGTTTCTACGAAAAATGAGACGTTTCAAGTAATATCCCAAACATTTACTACGATATGTGTGTCTACTTTCTTTACAGTAGAAAGACAGTGCTACATTTTATTGTTGATAAGACAAGTTAGGGTTTATCTTTTACTTGTTTCGGCCATTAGACAACAGCCATGCTGAGGCAGCGCCTTGAACAATTTCAGTCGAACGAATGTATCGGAGGACTTTTTTGAAGTGTGGTACTTATTCAAACGAGCTCTCGTGAGGGGAGCTAAGTTACGGGGACGTAAACACATACGCGCCGGTTGTGAAGAGTTAATGGGGGAACAAAAACAAAGATACTGACGCACGTAAACACACAGACGTGTGTGTGTGTGTGTGTGTGTGTGTGTGTGTGTGTGTGTGTGTGTGTGTGTGTGTGTGTGTGTGTGTGTGTGTGAGTGCGCGCGCGCGTGAGAGAGAGAGAGAGAGAGAGAGAGAAAGAGAGAAAGAGAGAGAGAGAGAGAGAAAGAGAGAGAGAGAGAGAGAGAGAGAGAGTATGCCCAGTTAGTGGTTGTAGTAACGGACTAAGGAATAATAGTATCAATATTTACTATCTTTATCAACTACCTGTGCAGAACCCTGGCCATGGGGATGCAGGCACGCTATGCTCATAGGCTACAAGTGACAACATTATCAAAGAACAGTCTGTCAGGAATCAAATTTAAATAATCAGACGTGGTGTGCTTCAATTTGTTTGCTGGTCAAAAGTGTTCTTCATTTTAGGATTGTATATATATATATATATATATATACGCGATGGGTTTCTTTCAATTTCCGTCTACCGAATCCAGTCACAAGGCTTTGGTTGACCCGAGGTGCCACGCAGTGGGACTGAACCCGGAGCCATATGATTGGGAAGCAAGCTTTTAACAACACGGCCATGTTTATATAACGAAAAAAAGTGTGTCAGAGAGTCAGTATAAATTTACTGCTTACTTAATTAGAAAATTTCGATTCTAGGCAGGATATGCACTTTTATTTCTTGTTATGCGTACATAATACTTATATTCCCCCTCCGCCATCTATCGTCCCTGTCCTCATACACATTTTCTACACACAAACATTTATTCTTGTGCATGTATGTATATATATATATATATATATATATATATATATATATA
>NC_069001.1:25678929-25681334 GCF_001194135.2 Octopus bimaculoides | reverse complement strand
GAGTGGGGGAGACAACTGTGCATGCACACGAGTTGGGATTGTCCGTGTATCAGCCTCTGTGTCTATATAGGATGAGGCGTGAAATTTACAACGATATTTATCAGAGAAAACATAGAATCTATGCTGATAATCATAAAATCCGGTGATAATGCATATATCCCCTTACGATGTTGGTTTCCCATTGAATTCGAGAACATTTTAATATCTCACACCGAGATTAGCCCATTAGAAACCCGTAATCTTCGCAGCTATTGTTGACATATGCTGTTCTGAATTAAATAAATATATTAATATATAAATAAATAAATAGACGTACACTAATCGTCTTTATTGTATCATGAAGCAGAAAATCGATTTTATTTTCCTAAGGAATTATAAATGAGAAGCCAGATAGATGAAGATAAAGGTCTTCGTCAGCGCACATGTATTCTGGAAGGATATTTAATATTAAATACGAATCAGTGTAACAATTGTACTACAATGAGAGCTGAGAGTGGAGAGGGATGTAGATAAATCAACTTCGAACATGATTATTTTATTTCGTTCATATCGTAAATTGTGAACAATAACGTCGTTAGTTACAGGTTTTCAACGGGTCACACACAGTTTCATTGTGTTTCTGACAGCGAGGTCGATAATGGTGTGTTTGTCATGTAGCGCAGAACAAACACTCTAACAGATATCAAAGATTGCTGATTTTTCTGATTTCACACCGATGTTTAATTCTTTTACAGATAAAAACTGGTAAAAGTTCCAAACACCGTCAATCACTTACAGATGGAGCCATACAGAAAAACGAAGTAACCACACATAAACACACATAGATGATATATATATATATATATATATATATATATATACATACATACATACATACATCTACGCATATCGATACATTCATTTGTGTATATATGAACATGCCAGTATTAACGCAGACATATATATGTCAATGTATATATGCATCTTTATAAACACACATCTATATATCTGTATATATGTCCATATATTTATACAAACATACACACGCATGGACGCACATACATATATATTACATACAGACATCCATACAATTTTGCATATACACGTTCAGCTTACTATTTCAATCACCTCCGGATGAATGTGAGACAGGGTCAATCTTCTCCGGATTGGAATATGCAACGTAAAAAGCACCTAACGTTATACCACAAGGCATTCCACCTGACAGTCTACCCAATCCGCCATTCAACACTCTTGTCGGCTTTTTAATATTTATGGGAAAATATCTTGCAGCTTAAAAGCAAAGATTTACATGAATCTACTTTGGTTTTTCTGTGGTGTTGATGACGTTCAGAGAAACGATACATTATCACTCGACACAGACACAAATAGATTTCAACAGCTTATTAATATTAATTCACCTATATAGATCTGAGAATTGGTCCATTACAGAAACAAAATAACAAAAGTAAATAAGAATAAAAAAACTTTATCAAACGGGATGCTAACCAAGAACAAATAAAAAAAAAATTAAATGCTATCTGCATTACAAAAGTAGTGTCTGTGAAGAGAGCCAAAGGCTTACTATTTGAATCGCTTAACACGCAGGTTGATACGTCAAAACAACTGATGTACGCTGCAAGGAGGGAGAAAAATAAAGAAATAATTATGCAAAGACGGATCACTTGCTACGTGTTCAGAAATATATTATAATACAGAAAGAGAGTGAATGGTTTACATGGGTTCACATTAATATTAGGAACCAGTTGTTCTTCGTGTTCTTGTTGCCGCTGCATTTAGGATATGGTGGCTAAACGGATGGGGAGGAGAAACGGATTAACAATTCCATGATGTCATATCGTTACGCCGCAATATTATAGCTTAATATGCAACGAAGAAAAACTACAAAAAGGTATGGCTACGATTTCATGTATTTGCAGGCATGTGGCAGACATGCTGTGAGCTTTTGTAATTCGGATGAAATGAAGATGCATATTCAGACATCGAGAGACAAACGTATACATATACACAAGTGCAGACATATAGAACAGGACATATATAACGAGAGAACTAAAGACCTGTATTCTCGGCCCTGATGGCTGCTGTGGAAATTTAAACATGACAGATAAGTTAAGATGCATGGATCGCTATAAACCTCGTCCTAGTTCCAACACACAGCTAGATAGAATGGAGAAATGTCTTCCGATATGATTGAGGTTTCGAAATCACCACGCTTACAAAAACGTTTATATATATATATATATATATATATATATATATGGGAGAATATACAAAAAATAACAACAGACGAGGACAGGTGGTGTAAATAACAAAAGTATATATTAGTATGACGCTCGGGAATACGGAAAGTCTTTGACGTTTCGAGCTACGCTCTTCAACAGAAAGAATACGGAGACAAGGAGAAAAAC
>NC_069001.1:25671791-25676791 GCF_001194135.2 Octopus bimaculoides | reverse complement strand
TCATACTTTATTTTCTATACCGAGAAGAGAGACTTCCATTTATAGAGATACAACGAGGACGACAACATTCTATGAAGTCTTTTTTTATATGACTGCATGTCCGGGAAAACAAAAGCGAAAAATTTGTAGAGATTGTCTGGAAAGCGTATATCAATAAAAACCGCTGTTTAGAGTTAATTCCTTTCCAATATTTGCGTGGCTGGTTGTGCGAACATTGTATTGAAACTGAATTTGCCGTTGGCTTGTTTCATATATTGAACATATTGCGCTCGATGTACATACAAATATCATTCTGGAAATGACTTATGTAAATGAAAACCATCAGATAATTGTCCCCTAGGTCCAGGTCATATATTGTAACTATAATGCAGAGTAATTTGTGTACATGTACAATTTTATGCACACACACACATATATATGTATATATTATTATCATAATTATTATTATTATTATCATTATGACTATTATTATCATCATCATCGTTATTATTATTATGATTAGTATTATTATATGTTTGACTGTTGCTTTGTGTTTCTACAAGTTGGCTCCAAGTCTCATCCGGAGACCTCAAGAGACAGCAAGTTAGAAGTTCATGTTGGTGTTATGCCTAGAGTGTCATATATTTGGTTTTGTACGTAGTATTGTTCTAGAGAATGTTTAAGAAAACAAGAAAATTATAAGTTTGTTTTAAAATGCGAGTTAACAGACAGTATTTTACGTAGGATATGGTCAGTTCCGATGACCACTATCTTTTGAATTTTTGCCATTTTGGGGTTTCCTGATATCTAAGCTAGGTAACAATCAGTCCCTTTTGCTACCATTCCATTATCACATTCTGCTGGTGAAGATTAACGTTGGATGTTTCTATCATTTTTCCTTTGATAAACGTAGCTTTTGCATATTTATCGAGGCCAAATTGCATCCTATCATCACTGAATTGTTTGACAGTCGCTAGTAAACACTGCAGGTGTTCGTCGCTTTTTCAAAGAGTTTTAAACCATCCAAGTAAATGAGATAATTTATACTTCTATCAAACATTTTATAACTGTATTGTACATCATTGAACAATTTCGAGAGAAGTTCGAAGGCTAGACAAAAGAAAGGTGGTGATAGAGTAACTCTGGAAAAATGAAATTCTTACATCTTACATGAAAAATGAAATTCTTACATCTTACATGCTTACACGAAATTCTTACATCTCCAGCATTGAGAGATTCATTGTCACTGTTCAAACTCAGTGAGGTTCTCAAGGATCTCATACATACAACTAAGAAGTTTCGCAGAGTAGTTGATATTTTATACATTTCGTAATCTAGCTGTGGTAGACTAACAAAAGCTTTTTTAAAGTCTATCCAGTTTATTAAAAAGTTTTTGTGTCGTTTGTGACAATCTTCCAAGTTCATCTTATTGATGAGTTACTGATCGTTAAAACCATAGCACCCACTTTTACATTGTTTTTGTTCATTAAGGAATATACCACTTTCTATTAAAAAGCTATAGGTATATTCAGTCAAGACTGATGTTAATATTTTATATATTGCTGTTAAGCAGGTTATGGGTCTATAATTTAATTTGGTTCATTTGCTTCTTCATTTTTTGGCAGTAAGAACGTTACACTATTAACTAGTAAAGAGGGAATCGTACTTGGTTGTTGCAAAATATTGTAGTAAAAGTTTGTTTGCAGTCCATGGCTATCTGGGAAGGCATTCAGCCAGAAGTTAGGAATTTTATCGTTTCCCGGAGACTTCAATTTGATTGACTTCATGAGAGCTAATCTCACATCCTCTACCTTGATACCCTCCCACCTTTGCTCTTCTAGAGTGTCTATGTTTGTAGATATTCTATTAATCCAAGGGGACTTTTCATTCTGTCTTTGTTCTTCTGCCCAAATTTTATTCCGAAATTCCTGCACTTTTTTTGACGGGACAGACTTCAATGTAACTGGTATTTTTCCCTATCTTTCTGTCAACATTCTTTGGGTTATTTTTCAACATGTTGTTGTCCTTGAAGAATCTAACGCTATTTCATACCGTTCCATGCAGGCAGATTTAGAACGTACCTTTCGCTTGATGGTCTCTATGGTTGTATCGATGTCAAATATGGTTTTCATATATTTTTTTTTTAATTTTAAAATTTTCGTTGGTTTATAGTCTTGTCAAACCTAAGGTGCTTCAAACATTCTATGTGAGACCTAAGTTGCTGAATTTGGTATTGAATACGCTCTTGCCAAGTAGGCTTTTTTTGTGAGAAAATTGTCGTTTTCTAATCTTTTCACCGCATAGTATCGTTGAGATATTCGTGGATGCATAGTACAGGTGGTTGAGATCTGTAATATGAACCTCATTAGCTGAAAATATTTCCTTAAGTCCAAGGCGTATTTTACTAATTATTTTTCAGGTTTTGGTTAGACTAGCGAATTTTTCGGAGAGTGTCGCGTTCTTTCATAGTGGTTTCTTTAATTTTCAGCCATTCAATCATGATTTGATTTTTTAGATCATGTAGTTCTGTTGGGCCAATTTCTCTGTGACGTTCTTCATCTATTTGATTTTCAGCTGCCTGGGTATTTATGGTCGGTTCAGCGAGTATTTCACTTTGCTTATCAGTTACATTAACTCTTTCTACATCTTCTTTAGCTGTATCTTCGTTCCTGTGATCCCTTAGCGATTGTTTATTTTGGTCGGTCTCTAATTCAGTTAGTAATTTCTCTTTTTATAACATTTCTTCTGATGTTTGTGTAGTGTCTTACTTCAAGGTGTTTCTGTCTCCAGTTTAGGTAGGTTAGTACAATATTAGATTTATCCATGGGGAAATACATGGCATGATACAAGGCCTCAAGAACTTCTTTATTATTTCCCCTTGACCACTTTTCATTCTATTTCTTTTGGTTATTTAATGACGAGCATAGATGGCCATCTGTTGGTTGTGGGGTACTTCCAGCTTTTGTATTCAGGGAAGATTTGAACGAGTAGCTGATTTTTCGTATAGAATATGGTTCATCATTCGACTACGCGATCCTTGGTGACGACCTATCCGGTTTATATGTTGCTTTGTTATCATTGAGGCATGACGAGCTTGGACGTTGACATTAGGGGACGGACCTGTCTGTTTAAGGTTAATTTTTTGAGACAACAATGTCTCCGAATTTTCTGCATATAAACATTGCTCGTAACGTAGCTTCTTAAGGCTAACAGATCTGTAATTCATCTGTAATTTTTTTTTTTTTTGTTGATAGATCTATCTCCTGCATAGTTTCTTTTCTTGTGTGGTATGTTTAAACTTATGAATTGTTCACTGTGTTAGTTCGAAAAATAAAAATTGTTTTTATTTTCTCTTTTTCTTTGTGTCACATGTTTTCACATGCGTGTATGCGTGTCCTGTAAATTTCACGTAGTTGTGTAAACATTAGGATGTATGTGTAGTCCTATGGGTATTGAAATACATATAGGTTTGTGAAGACATTCGAGTGTATTCGTAATTACTCAATTTATGTACTTACTGTTTTGTTCCATTTATATTTTATAGTTTGTAAACTTTCCGGTGTTGATTTCGCACATGCTTCATTGAGACTTTGTGCATAGGAGAAACTGTGCTTCGTATGGCAATAAAATTTTGTTTTTGTGATGTTTTTCGTTGAAAGACCGCTTCCTTCAAATCTCCTACAGGTTCCTTTATCCCATTCCACCAATGCTATTAGATTAGATTTGTTTTTGAACGGAGAGCCTGGTGTAGCACATCTGTGTTGTTATTTCATGTTTTCTTCTCCTCCTCCTCCTTCATTCTCCTCCTTATTATTATTAATCTCTATCACATGTTCTGTTTGATCTCCTAGAGTCTTACACGCGTTGTAGGCTTACTACCTGCAGACTACGGTACCTTGCTCTTCGTTCTCCTTAGCTATCTAATACTTTTCTGATTATTCTGACCGTGCCAAGGGGGTAAATCTTTTGTAACAGTTCTACTGGAAATTCTATTCCAATTTCCTTTATATTCCTTTTGATGTTTTTTTTTATACTGTTCCCCAGGGCCAAAAGATAATTGGCACAATCTTCACCTTCATTTTCCATAGCCTGCCAATTTCGTACGTAAGAGGGTTGTATCTATTTATCTATCTTTTCGCTTTCTTTCTTGACTGTTCATGGGTCGAAGGAGCATGCAACGTCAATTATATAGCATATGTGGTGCACCTTCTCCGCCACCACTAGGTCCGGTCTGTTATGCTCTAGCACCTGATCTGTTTGGGTTGGGAAATCCCAGATAATTTTTCTAGCCTCCGACCCTGCCACTCTCTGCCATTTGTTCCCATACCGTCTTGCCTCTCCCTCTAGCTCCCACTTTCTGCACAGCTTCCAATGTAACACTTTCACTACTTCGTCCTGTCCCCACAACTTGTGCGTATCTACAGTATTCGTTTATCATATGGGCAATGGTTTCATCCACTCTGTGGGAGATGTGGCACAGCCGACACAATTGCTCATACCTAAGGTTGGCCCTCCAGTTTGTGGCTAGAGCTTGGTTCTGCACTGCCAGTATAGTGTTGTCGGTCTCTTTTGTTTTAAGATCCCTTTCATCAGTCAATCCCACCTATCTATTTCAGCAACATCTCTTGTGGCCCCATTTCTAGGAGGCATGTTTTTTTACGCCTAGATGCCCATCCTAATGCAAACGACTTTAAAGAGTGTGCTGTGTGCTTTTACGTGGCACTGCAAGGGCGTTACAAATATGTATCGATTCGTCATCTGAAAGTCTCCACCTTTTGATTTCTCTCGTTTTGCATGTATACAAATGTACATATTTTGTAACTGATGTACTTAATATATTTTATATATATCTGATGTGTCAAATTTGTTTATCCCCATAATTGCTCCTATACCCACTCAATCCGATCCCTCTTATAGCATTTCTTAACCTCGTGGAATGATCTCCTCTAAAGATATCGGAGTATAAGTTTGAATATTTTTAGCACTACTAAGAAAATATCTGGATTTCATCTGCGAATTAT
>NC_069001.1:25670409-25671731 GCF_001194135.2 Octopus bimaculoides | reverse complement strand
TATATAAACGTATGTGTGTATGCGTAAGTACGAGAGCTATTGCTGAATGTTTGTCAATAAATTACCATTCGTACATTTTTTCCATGAGAAATTATATGAGAATCGACCTGATCAAGGTGTTGTGCGATTGACCCATGAATCCTAAAGTTGCGAAACGAAACACTTAATCACACAGCAGTGCTAGCACCATTTCGTCCGTTTACTAAATGTATATTGTAATATTTTTTTTATTTAATTCTTATTTATGTATATCATGTGAAGCAGCGGTAATTCTTGTACTAATCCTTTTCAAAGAGGAGAGAGAAATTCCTTTCTATAATTTATATTCAATAATTATAGAGTTAGGGGTCCACATAACTATATACTGCACTTAGAAGAGGGTACTTAATAAGTGATGCTGTTGATTATATTCATCCCCATGTTAGCTTACAATCAATAGTTTATGATAAAAGAAGTATGATCAAAAACCTGTGATCAAAGACTTTTGTTCAAAATGCTATGATGAAAGACTTATGATCAAAAATGTTCCAGCCATCATCACAGCGACTGGTTTCCAGGCAAAACAGTCAAGGACAGCTTCATCCAATATATGAAGTAGGTTTAGTTGATATTGTATTATATACAACGTTGGCATAGATACACTCTAGTTACGGGGTTTACAGACAAGAAAACAGAGCTTGCGATTTCATTCGTGTTGCGTGTTTTTATGTGCACTGATAGAAACAACTAAAATACTTACGAACTGATTTAAATAATTAAAACGTATTCAAATAATTTATTAATTAAATGCAAATAGGGAAAACTTTTGCTATCGGAGATAATTCAGTTGCCGTAATGCACCAATAATGATGCAGACATATATATAATAGAATATAAAATCTTGAATTATTGTATATGATAGAATATAAAATCTTAAATTATTTAAATTATCTGCATCCGAAAAGAGATTAATCGAATGCCTTAAGCCGAGTCAATTCAAATAAACACGGAAAGCGTACGTAATCTATACAGTAAAACATTCTTTAAAATTGACACGGCGCTGAGCAATGGAGAATATGATGATCTGAGGACAGGAGAAAATATGCAGTCACAAGTGAATAAGCCTACAATTCAGTGAATAAGCCTACAATTCAGTGAATAAGCTACTTTAACATATTCATAACGTTTAGGAATCATTTATGTAACCTCAAAGATTTCTATTTTACATCCTCACACCAAAATATTGTAGTAATTTTACATTCACCATTGTCGTTAAAACTATGTACCCATACTAAAAAAAAACAAATACACACATTGTGATTCGTGTGTGTGTATATCTATAT
>NC_069001.1:25667675-25669471 GCF_001194135.2 Octopus bimaculoides | reverse complement strand
TATATATATATATATATATATATATGGTTCAAAACAGTTGAGTGCCCTTCTTTCATTTGTCCACTCACTCGTGTGTGCATGTGTGTGTGTGTGTGTGTGCGCATATGTGTGTGTACATGTGTATGTCAACGAGCGTGCGCGTCTTTGTGTCCGTGTGTGTCCCCAACTATTGCTTGAGAACAGGTCTTACTGTATTTAGATCCTTGTAAATTAGCGTTTCGGCAAAACAGATCGATAGAGAAAGTACCTTTAAAAATGTACTAGGAACGATTCATTCGGCTAAACTTTCTTCAGGGCAGTGCCCCAGCATGGCTGCTGTCTAATAATGACTTCAACAAATAAAAGATAAAATATAACAGATATATATATGGCCTTCAAACAGAAATACTGAGGTTGGAGGGCGGATTTCTTCCCACTCAGAAATTAATACGTCTTCGGTTGTTCCTACACGAACACGCACGTATATGCATCAAATTTAAAGATATATATTTCGTTCTAAAGTCGTTCTTTCAAAAATAAAATAAAAAATGAATATTATTTTATAAAAATGTTTATTGTATATATAAACTATAACACTTATGTAATAAATAACATGATTCTTTGCATCGAATGATCGTTCAACTGAATTTTATGTTTATAGCTTCTGAAAAACTGTAAAATTCCATCATACACTTATTTATCGTAAGCTATAAACATTTCAGCCAATATATACTCATACGTATATACATCACAGATATATACCTATACCATTATAAGTATACACAAACGTGAACACACGCTCAGGCTTTCTCTCTCTGTCATACACACACACACACAGACTCACACATACAAACACACACACATCTATCTATCTCACTCTCTCTATATATTTATATGTTTTTATATATATTGATATATAGAGAAAGGTTTATATATATATATGTTTATATTTTCACATGTATATATCAATTGATGTACTCATATATACTATATATTTATGTATGTATATGCATATGTTTGTGTATACATATGTATGTATATATATATATATATATATATATATGCGTGTGTGCGTGTGTGTGTGTGTGCATACATATATGTGTATATATATGTATTTATATATATGTATATATAAATATTTGTAAATGTATATATATGTAAATGTATATATATGTTTATATATATATATATATATATATATATATATATATATATATATATATATACACACCTACATACATATATATGAGTGTGTGCGTGTGTGTGCATTTAAATACGTGTGTTCGTATGTGTGGGCATGTGGTTTCCCTCCATATGTTTTCCGTTCATGCATACAAAAATTAAATTTGACATTTTTATTATCATGATTGATTAATTTTTTTTTGTCTCTCATTGTTGATTTTAATTTTTATCTTAATAGCCAATACTTCTTTAAATCTGCCGCTCCACACAGACACTGACACTTCTGGGAAACAATATAAGCACACAGCAAATTCAGACATGCAAGCTCAATAATTGAAATTCCTTCTCTTATATGTAAATATATAGAGCCTGTGTGTACGTGTGACGAGGAGGGAAGTAGATATATGAATATAGATATACATGTGTGTGTGTGTGTATAAATATACATATATATATAGATAGATTAATAGATGTTTATAGAAAAGCAATAACCGAAATGACAAACTATTTTCGCTAAGCATCAAGCTAATACAGTTCTTGTGCATTGTTAGTGTATTGTTTGTTTATTTGAAACAATTATTTCTATATATGCGTGTGTGGGGGTATGATATATATATATATATATATATATATAT
>NC_069001.1:25655649-25667575 GCF_001194135.2 Octopus bimaculoides | reverse complement strand
TATATAAATATGTTTATATATATATATATATATAAACAGATTAAAGAAAGTCCTTCAACCAATTTATTGGGAGTTACATGCATGAATCAAAACAGTTTGATTAAAATTCAATGGTATTCTTGGGTTTCAAGCAGGATGTGCTAGTCGTCAGCCATTTAGAATTTAAATGGCAGAAGTTGAATGATATATCAGTAACAGTCAATTACCCATATATTACGAGAAACATACAAGTACAAGCGCGCACACCCGTCGAAAAAGCGAAAGATGCAATATAATGAGATGGCTAACATAATAAGTTATACTATGACCACGATTTCAGCAAACTTGATATGTCACGTTCAGGAATCACCCGGACTGTAAAGGGATGAATACCTTCAAATAATGAAAGTTGCCATATATAGTTGCAGCAATTCATTTTCTGAAAGCTGCCATTTATAGTTGAAAGCTGCCATATATAATTGCGAGAATTCAGTTTCTTTCTCTTACACCTTAAGAGAAAGAAGGAATGATTGCACCCTTGGAAACACTAGACCAGACAAGGTAGTATATGGAAGACTTGTAGTCGCCCATGCATTCCAGCTTCCCCTCTCTATAACACCGATATTATCCAAGGGAAAACTAAAATCCGATACATCTTGGCACCAGTGTATTCACAACTCATTTCTACAGCTAAGTGAACTGGAGCAACGGGAAATAAAGTGTCTTGATCAAGAAAATACAAGCTGAATCGGCTTTTTTATTACTCTTGTTTAACATCTATTCCGTGGTAGGCATGAGCGGCAGCTGATCTTCTATCAACCTTTTCCGGGCTTGTGCCTCAGAAGGGCACATTCTAGGTGCAATCCCATGGTCATTCTTGACCGAAGGGAACTTTACATCGTTACATTCGATGAGTAAAGATGATGCTTCGGTGCCAACAAAACGAAAATTTAAAGCTAACAAAATAGTTCATACACATAGCTTACCAGATTTTAAAGCAGGAATATATAAAATGAAACAACAAGTATTCAGGCACAATGAGAGATTTAATATAATGATATTTTCCGGTAAAATAAAATTAAAAAAATAAATGTTATCTCTGTATGATATCTATTCTTATAATTTATACTTATATATCAAATTACTTAAGTATCCGCTTCTTGCCAATTTTATTATCTATTTTAGTATCTATTCCAATTTTAGTATCTGTTCCAACATTTTTTCCCACTCAGTAGCTTCCATTCATTTTAAACTATCGTATTCATTTAATCTCGTTCATTTTCGTTTATGCACATTTACAATTATTTATAGCCATTTATGTTACATGATTATATATACAGTATAAATTTATTTCTCGCATTCACAGTCTACTTTGCTCGTTGTACATTAGTCATAAATGTTGCGTATTTCTTACTGGTACGGATGTATCTACTTCACTATTCACACAACATTCTACGCTGTGTATCCTATAAAATGGTCTAATTAAATCACACTAAAATTATATTGCACAGCTACATAATTTTCTGTGGATCATATGTTTGTTATACTTCAACAGTTCACACACAAATACCACATACTTTTTAATGACTTTGTCAGTAACCTTTACAGGAACTATGATACTTGAAATGAAAATGAAGAAAACATGATTCATGAGTTCTTCCTGAAGAACCGCTTCCGCCTGTATATACTAATACAGAGTTGTACTATACAATACAGAGTGCAGAAGGAAATGATTACATAGTGTTATCTTTAAGTCGTGATCTCGACCCTGGCAAATAAATGGTTAACTCTATAATTACCCAAGGACTAAGTGCAGGTTGAAACCAGGCGACATATGAGTGGTTTCCTCGGTTAGGCATATCGCAACATATATAATGATAGATTGGCTATGTATTCTCATACACTACTAAGCTATCTAAGTTTAGTGCTACGTTTTAAATAAATACATAGAATGAGTAAATTCATAAAAACACGCACGGCTCATGAAATATAGTTAAATAGTGTGTGAGATATGATTTACCATCCAAGGTTATTTGTGACATTCATACACCATTGTGAAGTCTGTGGGTAGCTATATAAACTGTATACAATAATCCTAATGTTCCATGTAGCCAAATATAAACCCAACGACACACAAAATGAATACCGTCTGTTTTCTATTATAAAATGAAAATTAGCACAGTTCCGTTCTATGTGGTTTTGTATAGGTCACAGATCATTTTTGTTATTAAATGTATTACATTCTACAGTTAGGAGGGACGTTGTGTTAAGATTTGATGACAAGTTTCTTTCAAATCTTTCCTTGCAGAAAACTGGAAGAAAAAATTTGCTACATGTCAGCATTACTAGTCTCAGTTTCAATACACTTTAGCCTCTCAAGTATTAGTTTGACTCTTGTGCCAAGTGCACCAAATACCACAGGAATAATTGTGGTTTTAGCCTTCTATAATTTCTTTATCTCTTCTACCGGCTCCTGATATTTCTCCATTTTCTCAATTTATTAGATTTCTGTTATAATATGAATCCTCATCGACTTGTATGTTATTGTCGGCAGTGTAATATTCTTGTCGCCACTATTATGTTCTGGCGATATTCCGTGTCTTATTATCTTTGACTTGTCTATTGTGCTATTGTTGATAGCTCCGCAAGGCAACGACTTTGAAACGTTTACTCTGACGGTAACTCAAACTCGCATTATGTCATGTAACTAACACTGAGTCCAACTGAGAACTCGTACACCGACTCCACTACTTCTGACTTCCTCCAACGACTGGCTGTCGGACTTTATAGTAGCTGATTCATCATACCACTTTGGCACGTGGGAAGGTTAGTACCATTTTCATAAAACAATACATTGCAAAGTTTATATCTTATTACTATTATTATTATTATTATTATTATTGCCTTTTCACAGCTTCTAACGCTGAAGATGTACTACAGTGTCAGCTGTCCACTACAGGCGAACTAAGGTAACACCTCTCATTTTTCGGGCACTTGCCGGAGTATTCGAGTGGCTCCAAGCAGCGCTGCTTTCTGCAAGTGCTCCACCCTTATTGCAGCCCCTATTTGTTCCAAGTACTTTTTGAGAATTTTGCTCACTGTTCCCAGGGCTCCAACAATTATTGGTACTACTGCTACCCATTTCATCGACCACAACTGCTTAACTTCCCAAACTAACCTGTCATATCTCTCTACTTTTCTTGCTTCCTTATCGCATACATTGTTATATCATTATCATTATTATTATTGTCATCGTCGCTTTTCCTCAACTCGTCTCTTGAACGGAGTTACAATCCTGGGTCAAGCTGAGACCGAGGCAGGGCAAATGGCACTTTGAGTTCCAACAAGCCGACTTAGTCCTCCACCAGTTGGGCAATGCGGTCGGTCGAAATTCTATCTTGGCGTACTATAAGGGGTTAGTGGCATGATAAGTGCGATGACGTCTTTGGGGAGGCTCTTGGAGGAATAACTGGCCGATCTTTTCTGGAGGACTTCCAGGCCGGGGTCTATCGATAACTTCCATAAATCGCTGGCCTGGCAATGCTACCGGAAAGCGTTGCAGGTTCTGGATAAATTCCACAGGCACGGAAGTGCCGTCAGTCGGAGCTACTCGAGGTGTGGGCAGAGCGATAAAAGCGTACTGTTATGCTCACTCACAATATGTGAGATTAATTGCGTTTTTGTTACACTTGCTCACAATATGTTTCTTCTTTTTCTGGCTCGATCGGGGATATACGACGTGGAAACAAAGCCACAATTAGGTTTTGATGGATGGGGAAGGGTGTGTGCTACGCGGTTCAAAGCGTAGATTTGTGTGGCTTTTCAGCAGCCCTTCGCGTATCTGTTTGGAAAGAGCAATACGTCGACGACAGTACTGGGCTTTAGTTTGTATCTGGACAGCTTACTGCGGCTCTCGGCAGCTGACGCGAAGTTTTGTGAAAATCAGGTAACGGCTGCTGAAATTTGGGATGTTATGAGCTATTGACACAAGCCTCAGATCGCCCTCAGATCGGGTTGGATGGTCTGCCCTACGAATTCTATGTATTGATGCCAGATGTGTTTTGGCGACCTCTTGGCACATGTCTACCGCAACTAACGACAGAACGGGAGAATTCTTAGTGTTGTTAGCGGAGATTTGATGAGGAATGACGCCAACAATAGGGGTATGCTAGAGAATTTTCGGCCCATAACTCTGCTAAACACAGAGTTTAAGATTTTGGCCAAGGAGTGAGCGAAAAAGCTGGCGTTTGTCGTCGGTGCCTGGTCGTAGAAGCATAAACGAGCGCAATCCCAAGCAAGTCTACCCTCGACAACCTCCACCCTATGCGACACATCATATAGAGAGCTGGGAACAATGCTGGCTTCGAAACTGCTGTGTTCAGTTTGGGTCCATCGAAAGCGTTCGATACTATTGATCATTGCTACTTGGAAGTCGTCCTCAAATAATTCAATAAGTATAAACGGTATACACTAAAAAAGAAGGGCCATATGCGAAGCATATAAGGGCTAAAATAAGTGGCGAGGGGAATGATAGTGATATGGCCCTCCTGATACAGGAAAGCCTCTATATTG
This sequence comes from Octopus bimaculoides, assembly GCF_001194135.2. Lineage (NCBI taxonomy): Eukaryota > Metazoa > Mollusca > Cephalopoda > Octopoda > Octopodidae > Octopus > Octopus bimaculoides. Next base: position 25,663,024 of record NC_069001.1, on the reverse strand, counting down.
ATTGTTGTCAGGGCTCCATTAGATTGATATAAGTGGAGATTCGTATTCCACGCTGAAAATGTGTTTCAGGATGTTTGAAATTACCGGAGAAATTTTGAAGATATCTAGCGATTTCAAGATCCATGAATGCGGTATACTGTCAAACGCCTTTTTATTACCAATCCATGCGGAACTGATTGTCTTTCAATTGTCTTGAAAGAAATTTAATTTAATTCAGAAGATTAGGCTTTTATTCTTGTATGATTTCTTTTGTTACATAATTGCCATTTTTCTTTATCATTTTAGTTTGTATTTGCGAGTTTATGAAGTGGTTCTCCATTATGCATATTTGCATGCCTTGCAACAACGAGCTTATTCAGTATCTTCTGCTTCGGTTCTATCATAAACTCTCTGCGTTGTTCAGCAATTATTATTATTATTATTATTATTATTCTTTCCTAACAGAGTGTAGGTAAAAATGCACCATAGTCTTTAATCGTCTGTCAAATCACAAGAACCTCAGGCAGCTAATACTTTCCTTAATATGTGCACTGTGCCCCATAAGGCTGCATTTGCTAGACATCAAACTTGCATGAGATTTCCAGTTTCGTTAAGAAGTCTCGAAATTTTCGTGCGATTGAACCCAACGCTCCGATAACCACTGGTATCATTTTTACATTACCCTCTCGCATTCCATACAGTCTTGCAATTTCCACTTCCAATTCGGAGTACTTGGTGATTTGTTTCAACCTCTTTACTCACAAAATCCATGCCGTTTGGTATGGCTATGTCAATGATCTGACATTATTTGTGTCTCTTATTCGATATGACAATATCCGGCCGACCGTGTTCGATTACACGATCCATCTGAAAATTATTATTATTATTATTATTTTTACTATTAGCATTATGATTATTGTTGCTGTTTTTATTATTATTTCATACACGCAAAAGTTATTAGACCGTCGGAAACGAAAAGTTACACACACACACACACACACACGGACACACACACACACACACACACATCGACACAGAACAGACACACGCAAAAACACATCGAGCATGCTTCCACAATCATACAGCGACGAGGCAAAAGGTCGTACGCTTTGTTTCGAGTAGCACAGGTGCTTCAAAAGCGGAAGATCGTCCCTGGAAGACGATAAGCGATATGAAAGAACTGCCACAAGCGTCACCCATGGAAATGTGGTATTGTGCATGGAGAATTCGTCCCCAGGGGCCCGACCGCCAATCGATAGTTCTACTGCGACATTTGGAATCTTCTGAGGGAGAACATTCGCTGAAAGTGAATTCTTCATCGAGCTCTACTCACTCATGAGTTTCTCGCCAAAAACAGCATGTCATCGCTTTTCCCTCAGACTGGTTTGCCAAATGTAGCACCTGAGGACTTCTGTCTCTTCCCAAAGACAAAAAGGTTTAACACCTTTGTCGATATCCAGATCGGATCGCAGAAAATCCTCGACGCGCTTTCGGTAAACAACTTCCAGGCCAGATTTCAAAATTGGCAGAAACGCAGACACAAGGCAACTATTTGGAAGGAAAGGATTTTGAAACTTAGGTAAATGAGTCGCTTTTCATCAAGCATAGCTCGTCCGAGAAGGTTTTGCTACCACCATCAATATTACGTGGTTTAAGTTTCCTTCTATATAATATGCATTCATGAGAGACATCTCCGAAATATCCGGATTTCTTCAGCGACTCCTTTGTTTTCTTGAACAATGGCCGTGAATTTTCTCTAATAAATCTTTATGCTATTGTTTTCCTAAAATTTAGAAATACATGGACATTTGTGAAGAATTATATTTCAAAATGCCACAGTGGAAGGAACAATAAACATCTTTCAATTTATCAGCGTGAACCATCTTTCTTCAAGAAGTTACAAATGAAAGTCAATTACTGCGTTGATTGCTAACATTTACTGGAGCGATCTTATTCCAGATTCCTTGACACAATATACGCAATATCGGATATGAATTCTGCGTTCTCTATAGAACGTATCAATGGATTTCTTCCGCGTATTTTAGCACTTAATCATTAGGAAACAATTATGAATCGCCTCTACTTGTTTTGCCTTTAACTAATATACACATATCGCAGCACAATAGTTTTGTTTTACTAATATGAATGTTACACGTCTCATCATCAGAAAACGACGGTGTCAGTTAAAAGGATTTCGAATGAGAATCTTTCACAGTGTCACAGATGGTTTAGTCAATAACGTGCCAAAACACTGATGAAAGCATGTGGAATTAAGGATTCTTCTATATACCCGGAGTGATATTCTCTTGGAAGTAGATTTTTCTCTCAAGACACCCCCATAGTAACATGTAATCGAATTCATCTGCCAAATCTTGACACGCAGGAGGGAAATAATATTCTGCTGAGGTATATACGCTGCAATCGATAATATGAGCAAGCATTCATCCGTGGGACATATATGTATGCGTTTTATTTTAAATGGAAGTAAAGAATTTGAAGTAATTCATAAGCAAACATTACCTGTTAAAAAAGTACAGTTTCCAACACTAATATATCTTATGAAAATTTGTAAAATATTAGAATAACTTAAGGACGATTTAATGATTAATTGGCATGCATATTTAATTGATTGAAGAGCTCATTGCCAGAAGGAAATGATTCTAGGCATAGCAAATTTTACAGTGTAGGCGAATAACATTGATATAGACACATTATATTACTTGTATTTATGAAATTCGAGTTACTGTGAGAGGTTGTTGTTGTTGTTGGCACTCTGTCGCTTACGACGTCGAGGGTTCCAGTTGATCCGATCAACGGAACTGCCTGCTCGTGAAATTAACGTGCAAGTGGCTGAGCACTCAACAGACACGTGTACCCTTAACGTAGTTCTCGGGGATATTCAGCGTGACACAGTGTGACAAGGCTGACTCTTTGAATTACAGGTACAACAGAAACAGGAAGTAAGAGTGAGAGAAAGTTGTGGTGAAAGAGTACAGTAGGGTTCGCCACCATCCCCTGCCGGAGCCTCGTGGATCTTTAGGTGTTTTCGCTCAATAAACACTCACAACGCCCGGTCTGGGAATCGAAACCGCGATCCTATGACCGCGAGTCCACTACCCTAACCACTGAGCCATTTAGCCTCCACTGTGAGAGGTAGGGTCGCAAATATTAAACGAAGGTAGAATATGTGTCGTTAGTCAGCTTGAAGAGATGTCTTCCTGGGGCTATAAACGTCAGTAGCATTGTCCGGAATAGGATGCCACACTAGGTTAGCAATTTTGTATATATTCTGTTACTCTTTTACACGTTTAAGTTATTTGACTGCGGCCAGGTTGGAGTACCACCTTTAGTCGAACAAATCGACCCCTGGACTAGTACCTGTTCTATCGGTCTCTTTTGTCGAAGCGCTAAAATTCGAGGACGTAAACACACCAACATCGGTTGTCAAGCGATGGGGGGACATAGAAGCTCAAATACATACATACATATACACACACATATATATACATGTGTGTGTGTGCATGTATATATATATATATATATATATATATATATATAAAAAATAACGTCGACCACTAACGTGGACAATTAATGCGTTAGAAATAGATCACATCTTGTGTCTATTAAGACTTAAAATGTTCTCAACATGAAATATAGCAGCATACTAAAAACGTGAGCGGGCAAGACATTTAAAATCACCTGAAAAAGCATTATTAAACAGGAACTAGTTTCGAATTTAAGAAATTCTTACCATTTGTCTAATCCTCATCAGCCTGATTTGTAATTTAACCGTAATCATCAGAATCGTATACAGAGTTGCCAACCGCCATGGGTGTGCGTGCATATGGTTATGCTAATTACAGCTTAATGGTAAAATTCAAAAGTCTTCGTTTTGCTTCGCTAATTCCAGGAATATATCCGCAGAAAATATTTACTGCGTCTTATATATTCAGTATGAGAACATGGGCAATGGGTAACATATTATTATAAAATCTGGTAATTAGTCATATATTAATTAATATCGATTAATTATCAGGAGGCCAGCACATGTAAAGAATCAAAGAGATTCAGAAATATTATCTGCAATCTCAGGGGATTAAGGTACATGTTAATATATATATATATATATATATATATATATATATATTCGATGAGCTTCTTTCATTATCTGTCTACTCACAAGGATTTGGTCGACCCTAGGCTATAGTAGGTGACAAGAGGCCACACAGCGTGACTGAACCCGGAACCATATGATTGGAAAACAAACTGCTTACCGCACAGCCACGCTTATATATATATATACCTTTCTTTTGTTGTCCTTCCTGTCAAATATATATATATATATATATATATATATATAAAATCATAAAAGCAACACGGATTTTATATATATACACAATTTTACTCTTTTACTTGTTTCTGCCATTTCACCGCAGTCGTGATGGGTCACCACCTTTAGTCAAACAAATCAACTCAGGACTTATTCTTTGTCAGCCTAGTACTTATTTTATCGGTCACTTTTGCCGAACCGCTAAGTTACGGGGACATAACTACACCAATGTCGGTTGTCAAGCGATGGCTGGGGCACGAACACACGCACACAAACATATATATATATATACACATATATATATATATATATATATATATCCGACGAGCTTTTTCAGTTTCCGTCTACCAAATCAACTCACAAGTCTTTGGTCGGCCCGTGGCTATAGTAGAAGACACTAGCCAAAGGTGCCACGCAGTGGGACTGAACACGGAAACATGTTGGGAAGCAAGATTCTTACCACACAGCCACAGTAAGGAAGCTTTACAGATGTCAATCCCTTGTAGCCCTTTCAAGCGACTTTTTTGATTAATGAAAACATTTCATCATTTGAAAGATGCCATCCACGTCAGATGACCGCATACAATTCAGACATATAGGATAAAACTTCTGCTTTAATATTTTCACATCAAGAATGGAACTTAAAATATTTACATTGTTTCTGCTGTGATATCGCTGGCAGAATGAATTTAGAAAGTGATGTATACCTTGTCGAGTTTTCTATAATTTATAAGGTAGCAGAGGAAATAATGGGGTTACCGAGAAAAGCAGTGATGACCTTGCTGCATAGACTTGCAAGAGAATATGTAGAATGTAGTCTTCAGCCATCTAAAATCAGATCCATGAGCTGTATTCTAGTTACCGTCAGAGAATCTACTAAACTAAAAATTAACGTCAGCGAATCTACTAAACCTTCAATATATTGGAACATTATATCCAGATTTGTCTACACAAAAGGGTAGAGCAAGGGGTTGTTATAGGGGAATGCTGATGGGGAAGGGTTGATAATTGGAAGAAGGAAGGATAGCAAGGGCAAATACTTAGTTTATCATATTAGAGGGGAAGATAATGAAAAACCAAAGGGATAAGTAATATAAATGCAGGGGTGGAATTTAAAAATGGAGAATAAGGGAGGTAGTATATTACATCTTAGCAGATTTGTAATGTTAAAGCGAGAAAATTTAAATCAGTATATAGAAGAATGTTAGAAATTACATCTAAAATTTAATAATGGGATATTTTAATATATAAGAAACAATATATTAAGACTTTTCATAAACATAGTGTATAGAAGATCATGGTAAAAATATTCTATAATAAATGTATAACGAAATAAAATTATATAAATAGGAACTTATACTATACGTTAAGCTAATATAAGAAATATTCGCTTCATTACAGGTCGATAAATATAAGTTATCGTAAGAAAGGGTAATTGGGGTAATTAAATTAGTGACGTTTCAATTGTATATGGAGGTAGGTTCAGATATAATGTTTAAACAAATTTGGGTATATAAGCACTTAACGAATATATAGCATGTTTAAAAAATATAATAAAATAAGAATTCACATATACAGTGAATTATATAAAAACCTTTAAAATTGTTCAAGAAAATAATAAAATAAATTATAAACACTATGAAAGTATATAAAACTATAAGTAAATATATAAAGATATCTAATATAAAATATGAAAGATTATAAAATAAATATAATAATATAATTTTACATTATACGCTGAGTTATATGAAGAGAGTGCAGGAACGGCTGTTTGACAAGTAGCTCGCTTACCTTACGCGTCTTTCCTCGTGGTAAAAGTTTTTGCTGTTGTTATTGCTTCATTGTTGCTGTTTTATTGTTATTACCTTTTGAATGTGTTACTCTTGAAAAAAGGAGTTACCTTTGAACGTCGTTGAACTGATTTATTCCCTGGTCTTACCGGAGAATAATTTGACATATTCGTAAAAAAAAAAAAAAATTGAACTTTGGCCGTTGTGGCTTTTTTTTTTTTTTTGTGTGTGTGTGTGTGTGTGTGTGTAAATAACGTTTTTGAATAGTAATAGTCTTTTAAAACTATTTTTGTACCCCTCCTCCCCAACGGGAGTGGGATTTGAACTGTGCTGTGTAGTTTTGAAAATTGCTGTCCTCTTTGAGAGGAAAAACTTTTTATAGGTTTCCCAGTTTTGTGGGAAACCAATTTATTTAATTTATTATCTGGATATTGTTATTAATTTCAACCATGTCTGTTGAAATTATACACGAGAAGTATGCTTTTACAGAAAGCAACGATGAAGTTGGCACTTATGCCAACAATGGGAAAAAGTTTTCGGCGGTTGCCGCAGTGGCAACCGAAAACATTTATATTCCTGTAGGTGTGCTACAGGAATATTTTAAACGGATGAAAAAAGGAGGTGATGTGATAATATCACCTACTCCAACTGTTCAATACACCGCCACAAATTTTTCACCAAATTTGGCAAAAATCTTTATAACCCTAACCCTAAGACCCTAACTCTAAAACCCGAACAAACGCACGAACGATGTCATAAATACCAGTACCGCCGATAGTTATTGTTGACAAACAACGACACCAATTTTATTCAAGAGAAAAGATCCCATTACACCGTCACGATGTGTTGTTTACACTCCACAGCAGTAACTGTATTCAGCTGAATAGACGTCAGTGATTGGTTGAATTTACCGAAATACAACAACTTGTAACATGAAATAACTTCGAATATAAACATTTTTCTCTGTTCTATAAGACAAAATATACAAGTATACGAAGTTTTAAAGTATTTCGGTAGAAAACACACAAAATAAAAAATGGTGTCCGCCAAATCAGAAGGATCCTTCTTTCATTCTTTTCTTTCCTCCAGTTATTTCACTACAGCCATGCTGGAACACTGCCTTTAGCCCAACACATCGATCCCATGATTTATTATTTGTGATCCTAGTACTTATCCTATGGTCTCTTTGGCGAAACGTTAAGTTACGGTTTGGACAAGCGGTGATGAGGGGACAAACACTGGCGAACAAACATATACGCACACATACACACTCATT
>NC_069001.1:25651537-25655437 GCF_001194135.2 Octopus bimaculoides | reverse complement strand
TATACAAGACAGGCTTTAACCAAATCCATTCAGAAGCCTTTGGTCGGCCCGCAGCCTTAGTAGAAGGCACTGGCCCAAAGTGCCACGCAGTGGAACTGAACCCGGAACCATGTGGTTGGTAAGCTGGTTGGCAAGTGTTGTGCTCGGAATGGTGCTTGCAGTTGTTTTGCAAAACTTCGTTTTTCCAGCCATGTGTTCGAAGAAAGTGAGTGGAGAAGAAGCGGATGATGGGAATTAAATTAGAAAAAGAAATTATTGAAAAAGATGACCAAGGTGTGCGTGTAGTCCACACGGTGAAGCAGTACGAATGTAGCACTTCTACGGTCTGCACCATACTGAAGCAGAAGGATTCGATACAGTGGGCATCTATCCATGAAAATATGGAGAAGCTGCTGACGGTGTGGTTGACTGAGAAGCAGTTCGCAGGAGATACCGAATCTACGAGAATGCAGGACCCCAGGCACTTTTACGGACGAGGAATTGGGCGAGCCGTTTAAAGCTAGCAGGGGTTGGTTCTAGAATTTTAAAAAGAGGAGCGCCGTTCACCCCCTTGTTAGGCATGGTGAGGCAGCGAGAGCAGATATGAAGGCAGCTGATTATTACCTCAAAAGTTTTGCCAGAATTATTGCAGCCGAAGGATACATCTCCCAGAAAGTCTTCAACTGTGACGAGACAGAATTTTTTTGGAAGAAGATGACAAGGAGGACTTATAAACAACTGATGAGTAGAGGATGCCAGTCCACAAACCCATGTAAGATAGGCTAACCCTCGCACTGTGCACCAACGCGAGCGATGACTGCAAGATTAAGCCGCTGCTCGTTTATCTTTCGGAAAACCTCAGAGCCTTTAAGTCACATTAGATAGAGAATTAAAAACTGCAGGTTATGTGGAAGGAAAATCTACGGGCGTGGATCACTTGGTAGTTCTCTGTGGAGTGGGTGAAATTGGTCTTTAGTTCAGACGTTAAGAAATATATACCCCTGCAAGCCCTTCTCGTCCTAGACGATGCACCCGCTCACCCACCTAACCTCGAAGATGACCTCCTCGAAGAGTGCAAGTTTAAAAGGGTTCTCTATCTTCCACCCAACACCACCCTTATCCTGCAGCCCATTGACCAGCAGGAGATTTCTAATTTCAAGAAGCTTTTCACCAAGCACCTATTCCATCGCTGGTTTGGGCTGACGGAAAGCACAAACCTCACCCTCTGAGAGTCCTGGAAGGGCAACTATAATATCGCGATATGCCCCAGAATTATCGATATGGCCTGGCAGTTGTTACAGAAAGGATCTTGACCTCCGCATGTAAGGACTGTGACCTGAAGTTATGTCTGAAACGGACTTTGAAAGACTCGAATCCGAAGCGGCAGTGGTAGAGAAGATTGTACCCCACGGCAAGTCACTGGGCCTGGACGTGGATGAAGGTGAGATCAATAAGCTCATCGGGAGGGGGGGGCGCTCCAAGGCACTGACAATGGAAGAGCTAAAAGATTACAGATCCAGTAACACAAGGAAGTTTTACAGGAGATAGGTGACGCGGAGAAGACGGAGGAGGTTATCTCTACAAGTGCGATAAAGGAAACGTTCAGTCGATTTGTACAACTAAACCCTTCGAGGCGGTCCCATAATGTCGCCGCAATCCGGTGTCTGCAACAACTAAGAAATAAAATATAAATACTGCATCTACTCCCGCTTCATAATTATGCTAATTCTGCAAAATTTTCTTTAGTTTATTACAATTTCATCACTGATGGTGCACCCACCTTCATCAGAATTTGATGTTTGGAAAAACTTACATACACTGCTTGCTTTCTCGTTACTAATTTGAACTAAAAATCACCGTGCATATACTTTCATAAGCCCAACGTAGGCTTAAGATAAAGTGGGGTTATGAATCACGGGAACTTTACTTTGATTAGTTAAAAAAAGTGAAAGATAATCTAATTTTCAATTCTAATAAAAGAAAAATGCATATGCGTAATTATTTTCTGAGTGCATTTACTGTGTGTACAATATATATGTGAGCGTTCATGTAAGTAAGCGTGTATGTTTGTTAAAAAATACAGTAACTTTCACGATCATATTAGGAAAAAGGAGAATATTTGTAGTTAATAAATTTTCAATGTTGACAGACGACAAACAGAAAAGAAAATAATAAAGAGTAAAACAAAAATGTCATTAAAATATTCTTAGGTTTTTCATTAAGGAAACACGAGAATGTTCGACACGGTATTAAATTATAGAACAAAATCTTATTAAGAGCGTGAGAATTAATATCTGGAAAACAATAGGGTAAACAACCAAATGCTTTTCATCTTTTAATCTGGCGGAAGTACAAAGTTTCAGGAAAAAAAAAATTTGAGGGTAACGTAGATTGCTGAGAATAGCATCGCTTTCAACTGTTGAGTATTAATAAATATGTAAAGGTAAACAGAATAGTGGAAGAAAATTATAGAGAGGGTGAGAGATGGAAGGAGAGAAAGAAAGATAGAGAAAGTAAAAGAGTAAGAGTGAAAGACAGACAAATGTTGAAGCTTTCATATAAATGTACACAGATATAGCGAAGTAGAAGCAGACAGAACTCCACTAGCACGTTTCTACCTAACTAGATACATGCAGACAACGATAGCTAAATATATGCACGCAGACATTCATAAAATTATTCCATACTCAGGCGGTAACAACAGAAGTCATACATTTGTGCAACACCTATATTAAAAACCTCGCTCCCATGAAGATACATTCCTATAAACATATACACGTGACTACGTAAGTATTGTTGCAAATACACAAACGGAAACAATATAAATAAATATATATATATGGGTGCGTACACACATAAGCACACGCACTCACACAAGCTCATATAAACGTAGAGTCGAAGTGTTTACGCAATCCCAAACAACACGTTACATACCTTAATATATGTCAATACATAAACACACATACTATATGAATGATTGAACAAAAGCAATTTGTTTCTCTACGGAACGTCAGTGAGGATATGAAAATATATTAACACTTAAAAAAAAATATACTCAAAATGTTGCACTGCTTGAAATTGTTTTTTCATGCTTTACGTTTTGTAAAAAAAGTCGCTTTTTTCGTGAATCAATCAACAAATATTCATATACTTATGTATAAGCTATGTAAGTCTTCGCTAATACATACACATACCTATATACAACACACACACACACAGACACACACACACACACACACACACACACATATATATATATATATATATATATATATATATATATATATGTATATGTATACATATTAATGTGGAGGCGCAATGGCCCAGTGGTTAGGGTAGCGGACTCGCTGTCATAGGATCGCGGTTTCAATTCCTAGACCAGGCGTTGTGAGTGTTTATTGAGTGAAACACCTAAAGCTCCACGTGGCTCCGGCAGGGGATGGTGGCGAACCCTGCCGTACTCTTTCACCACAATTTTATATCACTCTTACTTCCTGTTTCTGTTGTGCCTGTAATTCAAAGGATCAACACTGTCACACTGTGTCACGTTGAATATCCCTGAGAACTACGTTAAGGGTACACGTGTCTGTGGAGTGCTCAGCCACTTGCACGTTAATTTGACGAGTAGGCTGTTCCGTTGATCGGGTCAACTGGAACCCTCATCGTCGTAAGCGACGGAGTGCTAAGAAGAGATATGTATTAATAAATCTCAGAGTAGCAAAAAAATTTAGAAATTCTATTTTGCTACCAGTGGTCTAGCTAGTTTGACTGCTCCTCCTAGCGGGTTAGATTTCCGATTTGAAATATCATACTTAGTGGCAGATGCGAATAAAACCTACGTGCACACAAAGGCATACACCCACAAACACACGTAAAAGTGCATGTACACACACACACACACACACACACACACACACGCTT
>NC_069001.1:25646504-25649713 GCF_001194135.2 Octopus bimaculoides | reverse complement strand
AGTCAGACGGAAAATCAGACCGCTAAGTTGGTATGTACTCATAGGTAGGTAGGTAGGTAGGCATGTAGTTGGGTATATATAATGGCGAATAGACTAATCTAATTATCATAATATTATATCAATTCCAGAAAAGTATGGTCCCTAGCTGTTCAAATTGAGATACATAATGACACGATGTTTGCAGATAACTTTATACCTGGTATCTGCGTTTTTCTCCAATATTACTGGGAACAGATGCAGCAGTAATAAATTCAACGACCAAACTACGACGACGACGACGAAAAAGAAGAAAAAAAAAGAAGAAGAAGAAGAAGAAGAAGAATTCTCCACCTTAAATTTTTCTGTCATTTCTTTCTCCTTCCAAAATCCCCAAGTACTTATAGTCCGTTCCTTCTATCTACTTCATAACCTCCCCCGACGGTATCGCTAGCCCGTCCATGCATTTGATTTTGCCTCTCTTCAAGACCACACTTTCTCAGTCCAAACTCCATTCCGATATCAGCACTGAAGTTATACACCGTATCAACGAGGGAAACTGACTTAGGCTTCATCTTTACCATAAAGCTTGAGATCATCCATGAATAACAAATGGTTGACTTTTTGTTGACAGCTTTTGCTTTCCTTAGAATCAGTGTTAGTGGTATCAAGCACAGTACAAAGATCAGTGGGGACAGGGAGTCCCCTTGGAAGATACCCCCTCCTTATTTCTACTGTCCCTAAGCTTCTTCCGTATGCTCTCAGGTCCATCCTCCAATTCGCCATGCTTTTTCCAAGCAATCGCTCAACATTCGATACAGTAGCAAATACTCATGTACTCCATAATCCAAGAGTGTGGGATCATATCGTAAGCCTACGGTAGTCGATCCATGACATGGCTAAGTTACTTTGCCTCCTCTTGCAGTCTCTACGTACAGTTTTGTCTATCAGGAGTTGACCCTTGGTACCTCTGCACTTACGCTTGCAACTCAACCCAAAATTTCAGGTGGAGTACTGAATAAGATCGAAGCTATCAACACATGGGCGGTTTCACTGCTTAGATGTGGAGCATAGGTACTCGCATGGACAGCAGACAAACTAAACAGCTTATTCAGGAAGACAAGGAAATTGCTAACTAGATATGGGTCACTCCACCCAAAAAGTGATACTGACAGACTGCATGTGCAAAGAGCGGTAAATGACATATTGGATGCGAACACAGCATTAGAGCAGAAGAAAATTACGTAGCATGGTATGTAAAATATACCACAGAACTGCTATTATTAGAATTAAGAAGGTCAGGCTTGTGTAGGATGAAAGACTGCAAAGATAAAGCACTATACAAGAAATTGAAAACGAATGAAACTGAATATAGGTGGGTAAAGAAAAAAATGCATTGACAATTTCATAGGGATGTTGCAGATAACAATATAGCCAAGCTTGACAATTGGACACTTTGCAACAAGTATGGACTTGACAGAGCAAAAAATTGGTACAACCACAAACCTGAAGGCATCGTCGAAAATGGAAATACAAAGATCTTATGGGATTTTATGCTTCAGTGCGACCATGAGATAGAGAATAGGAAGCCAGACATAGTCTTAATTGAGAAAGAAAACAAATTTTGCTGGATCATAGCTGACAAGGTATGCAAGGTATGCCCAGCTGACAAGGTATGCAATAAGGAAGAAAGGAAAGTTAAGAGATATGACAGGTTTGCTTGGGGAGTTAAACTGTTGTGGTGGATGAAAAAAGGTAGTAGTAGTACCGATAATTGTCGGATCCCTGGGAACAGTGAGCAAAAATCTCGAGTAGTACGTCGAACAATAAGGTTGGAGGACTTCCAGGAAACAGTATTGCCTGGAGCAGCTTGAATACTCCGGAAGGTGCTAAAAAAATAAGAGAGTTACCATAGTTCACTGGTGGTGAAGAGCTAACACTGTAATACATCTCCAGCGTTAGAAGCTGCCCAAAGGCAATCACAATAACAATAATGACGATGATTATGATAATAATGAGACTCGGGCTGAATAAGAACATGGACGTACACCAAGAAGCTCTCTCCACAAAACAAATTCAATCCAATAACATCAGTGCGATGGAAGGAAAGCTTTGCAATTCAGCTGTGGGAAACTTTCTGTTAAATCAGTTGAGCTTGTCATTTGGTGGCTGATGATATGTGCATTTCTGTTCCCCCGCAGAATTACTGGGTGTGCATCATAGCCACTTGTTGAGAGAAATTATTTGGGGTTTCAATAATTCACCCCTGGGTACATTGGTGTTTTGTTCAACATCTTCAACAACCCTTATTCAGAGACTTTTTGAGCAAGATGGGCTACTCAATTATAACTGGGTCCCACCTACAAGATGAATAGCTGTTTATCTTGATATAAGATGTCCATATCGTGCACATGAGGCCGTGATGCATGTTCCTGATGAGCCCTTATCGAGAGGTAGTCATAATGGGTATATTAGGCTTCGTATATTTATACCTAGTTTTACTTTGATGGAGTGCGACGCTCTCTGAATAATGATAATACAATTCATACGAAAGTAATTAAGATAATTATGAAGTATCAGCACCAAACCAGAGCTATGTGATAGATATCAAAGACGAGAAATATTCTTGTGATTTGTGCGTTTCGCAAAACATCAGGGCTGCTAAATATGAAACGGAATGATATTAGAACGGAGTCTTGCATTGTTGACCTTTGGAGAAGTGTAGTTTTTATCATGTACGTGGGTGTGTGTTTATATATAAGTACGTGTATGTATGCATATATGTGTGTGTGTGTGTGTGCGTGTGCGTGTGCGTGTGTGAATTTAATGAATGGAGTAAAACGCAAATGTTAACTGCATACTTTTACTTCCAACAAATGTTTCGAAGATTACAAATTATACCTTCCAAAGGAATCGGCGATGTTAAAAATGTAATCTCTTCAGGGATATGTATGGGAAGGTATAATTTGTAATCTTCGAAACATATGTTGGAAATAAAAGTATGCAGTTAACATATGCGTTTTACTCCATTCATTAAATTTATATATACTCAAGTACCCAAAATATCAAGGAGTGTATACCTCATAAACAGGAGTTACACCACAGTTATTTTGTGATCTTTGCTACCCTGGTATATATTAACCATTTTTTTTTGTCCGAGTTATTTATCAATCACGAGAAAATAAATACATATAATAATAATAATAATAATAATAATAATAATAATAATATAT
>NC_069001.1:25634255-25646419 GCF_001194135.2 Octopus bimaculoides | reverse complement strand
TATATATATATATGTATATATATATATATATATATGCTTTCTGTGTCAGTGTTTTTTTCTTATCAAACGGTGCCGATTTTACAATCCTATGAATAATAATGGTATTTTTTTTTATGTAACTTAAAGCTTATGGCCATCACCTCACAATGACAAAGGAAAATAGTCTACTAAAGGGGCATAGATAAAAAGGCTTTCCTACCCGCGTGGGCTTATATGCCCCTTTATCAGAAAAAAAATATATACACACACACACACACACACACACACACACAATTACATACATACGTATGTACGTACATATGTATCTATGTGTACATAGGTAGTCCCAATGTAGCAATCTGTACAGAATGACCTACTGTGTTCTATCCACCCAGGCAACACTTTAGAATGATAAAAAATGTTAGAAAATAACATACACTATAAGGTAGAAGATTAAGAAATGTTTTTACTTATGATTGTTGATGTAGTCGATTATATGTTAGATTATATATACTTTTTTTTTCTAAATTTTGTTCTAAATTTGAAAATCTTTAAATGATTTTGTAACTATTTTTAAAACATATGCCTGAATAATATATCCTGACTGTTTTCTTTATATAATAGTTATCTACTAATGTCGAGGGGGAGAGAGTGAGAGAGAGAGAGAGAGAGAGAGAGTGAGAGATAGAGAGAGTGAGAGAGTAAGAGAGAGTGAGAGATGCTGATGCTGATAGTATCTTCAATTCACGAAGTATAAAAGAGAAGCTATTTCTGTTTTTTACTTTAATTTGTTTTATTGACCCTGTCTTAGGAAAGAACTTATGTCTATCAGCATATTATCTTTATAAGTATATATAATCATCACAAGGTAACGATATGTGTGTGTGTGTGTGTGTGTGTGTGTGATTATATATACGTACCACAAAAATTATTTTTTGAAAGGTGCGGAATAAAAATAGATACCGATTTACATGAATCAATAAAATTAAGTTGAATATATAAAAATGTAAAAATAAGCTTCAAGCTAATATTTGCGACCTCTTACGTCCTTGAAAACTTTGTTTATTTATCCTAATACCTTTCACACGCTCTGTCTATCCAAACGCTTACGTCTTTGATATTTCATTTTCGAAACATTTTGTATTTGTCAACATTACAGTGATGCATTCCACAACCTCTGTAGAATATATCTAGCAATCTAAATATGAAGTCATCTATCTGTCAGTATGTAAAATACTGGAAAATTGATGGGTCATTCTATACATCAATTTAAATTCATTTCTTCATGTTAGTCGTTAGCATCAGCCTTTGGCGTCATTCTACCTATTGGAACAGTAAAATATTGATGTAAATCGGTAATACCAAGCAGATAGGATTAACGGAAGAACACAGATTCTGAGTCCAAACAAATTACTTTCTCTTTCCTTTTCCTGTTTCACTCTTTGGATTTCACTGTATGTATCGTGGCACCCCGTCGGTTACGACGACCGAGTTTCCAGTTGATCCGATCTACGGAACAGCCTGCTCGTGAAATTAACGTGAAAATGGCTGAGCACTCCACAGACATGTGTACACTTAACGTAGTTCTCGGGGAGATTCAGCGTGACACAGTGTGTGACAAGGCTGTTCCTTTGATTTATAGGTACAACAGAAACAGGAAGAAAGAGCGATGGAATGTCGTGGTGAAACAGTACAACAGGGTTCGCCACCACACACTGCCAGAGTCTCGTGGGGCTTTAAGTGGTTTCGCTCAATAAAAATTCACGACGCCCGATCTGGGAATTGAAACCGTGATCCCAGGGCCGCTGACTCGCAGTCGTAGGATCGTGGTTTCGATTCCAAGACCAGGTGTTGTGGATGTTTATTGAGCGGAAACACCTAAAGCTCCACGAAGCTCCGGCGAACCCTGCTGTACTCTTTCATCACAACTTTCTCTCAATCATTCTTCATATTCTGTTGTACCTTTATTTCAAAGGGCCAGCCTTGTCACACTGTGTCACGCTGAATATCCCTGAGAACTACATTAAGGGTACACATGTCCGTGGAGTGCTCAGCCACTTGCACGTTAATTTCCCGAGCAGGTTGTTCCGTTGATCGGATAAACTGGAACCCCCGTATTCGCACCTGACGGAGTGCCACGATGATGTATGTAAGTATGTATGTGTGTACGTACGTATGAAAAAAAGTATGTATAAGCTGTTCAGAATTCCTCGCCACTATATTCAAATTAAATGTGAACTAAGAGACATTTAAATTGAATTGCTAACCTTACATTCAATATTTTTGACTAATTTCAGTTGCCTTGTATTTCATGGCGTTTATTACTAAATTTTGTGAATGAAATATTTATATCCACTAAAATTAAAATATGTTGAGGTCTCCATGGTTACAAATGAAAGCGTCATTGTATTTTTTCACAAATCTGTAAATGCTATTCTCATTTCACCGGTGAATGTAAATAACATTTTGGATTAAATTCTTTTGGTTTGAAATTGCTTTTAAATTAAAAATTAATTAGTTTTGCTCAAATATATTTTAACTACACGAGCCAATTAAAACTGTTTCCCGCTCGCTCAGTTAACGAAAGCCCAATAATCTCATCATATCTTGCTAATTTAAAATAATACTTGTAATGCATTAAATAATGCACACCTAGACACAATTCTTGGCTAGAAATAGAGATATGATAGATAGTCACGTCTATATTGCCCTTTCAAATATATTTAACCTGGTCTGGCTCAATCTTAATGGTCAGTGTAAGAATTGTTGGCTATTCGAGAAGTGCAGATTTCCGGTATTAAAGAAGATAATCAGAACAGTTACTGAAAGCGAAAATCACCATGTGGTGTATCCCTTGCAAACGAAATACATGATAAAAGGTGACACACAGAACTACTTCCTTTGGTCCAAAAATGTTGATTTGGGACCAAAAACAAACATTAGAAGAATTCTTACTAGAAGACAATGCTTGAAAAGTTATATTATTTTAAACATATTAGATGCAGGAAGCAACATCACTTAATTAGACATTAATAGCTTAAAGTCTGAAGGATATATTGGTAAATGTTAGAAATCATAGGGAAATAAACATCGTGTCTAAGAACTGCTTTCTTTGTTCATATGCCTCCTAGATCAACGATCACTATTGTCTTTACTCTGCCGTTTATGTACTAATTCTTCAAAAATTATAAGTTGCTATTTTTAAAATGAAGGTAATTGAGAGAAGTGTCATATTAAAACATAATAATTATTAAACAAGTAAAAGTAGGATAATTACGCCTGAGTTAATATTGATCGTAGGTTTCATCGCTTGTTAAGGAGATAGATAGTACAAACCTCATCAGCACAATTGGATGGATCACGGTGGAAATGATACACATCATCGCTTTGTAAAAATGTGATTATGGCTACGTCGAAGTTTCCACAGTAGTGTTGCCCAGCTGCTCTTATTTAGCGATGCCCACCTAAGTGAACTCTTCTTTCTCTAATGGTGTCTCAGACTTATTGTATAATATATCTTTTTTGGAAGTTCTTTCCATGACGCTGCGTGACACATGTACGTATAGTACTAACCAACAATGGTTAAAATCATTCTTTCGCTGCCTGACAAATTTTTCTCAAGTTAACCGTCTCGTCAGGTTTTCACATGATACTGGGACTGAAGTGCTGCCGAAATTTGATTCATGTATCTTCCTCTGGGCATACAGCTCTCTTACAAAAGTACGGAAAGGATTTTATTTGTTTCTGTCGAGCTTCCGTAAAATAAGATAACGATATACTGCAACTACGTCTGATGCGGTTTCATTTTTTGAATAAACGTAAAACAACGTTTACTACTGTATTTTCCTAAATTTGAAGTAAAGTAATGTCTTTTGCAATTATACTTGACATTCAGGTTAACTGGAAATTCTTGGTTTTAAAAGGGTGCCACGGAAGATTTATCTAACTCAGTGTGCGAATCACAAATGTGCCTGAATATATCCTCGTTCCAAGAGTGCAAAAATGTTGAAACATCCTGCACCTGGTGAACGTGGTTAACCTAATGGATTTCATAGTGCATCATTATAGTATCTAATATATCTTAAGGGTTTCCAGAGGCTAATTTGTTGCATCAAATATAAATGACTGATTGACACAGACGTGTTTGAGCTAAGTCTTATAATAGCGAACGGTCAAATTACACCTTGCTATCTAAGGTAAAAAAACCAATCCATTGCACACAGTAAAAATAGATAAACTCAATGAACAGGAGGCCACACATGCATTTCTAATATTAATAAAAAATAAACACACCAGCAAAGGCAGAATCATTATCAAGGCTGTACGACACACTGGACATAGTATACAACCTGCACTATGTCCTTAGTATATGTGATATGCTTTTATTTTTCATTACATAGAACAAGGCACGCGAGAACATACTGTTATAAAGTTCATAGATAGTGTGTCTGAAAGAGAAAAAAAGATGTGGAATATTGAAAGCTAGTTCATTTTTGAATACAGTCAGGTTTTACCGGGGTTGGAATTGTTCTGCATATTAAGAAGTGAAAAATGGATAATGTACACCTAGATTTATAATGCTGGAGAAAGAAGATGGCATAGTTACAGATAAAAAAATTTCACACGTATGCATTCTCTTATACTGTTGACATAAGCGAACTACGAACGAAAGCTTCGACACTAAGTTTGATGCTTAAACACGAAACTACGAGCGTCTCAAACATCTTCGGTTGAGCTGTAAAAGCTGTGACGCTATGCTTCTATAAAGCCATTGTCAACAATAAAAAAAAGGAAAGCAACGTGTAGAGTGCTTGTATTTCGTGATAAAGTCCGACAATTGAAAAGGAAAATAAGACGTGATAGTCACGGTTGAAATTATTTAAACTGAGATTGGAAGATAAGCGACAACCGATGCAGTAGTTTTGCAGATGTAAGCAAAAATTCCCACAGCAAAATCAACAAGAAAAACAAATTATATAAGGTGCTGGAGGGTTATTTCCTATACTGTGAAAAGCGTCATTTTGTTTATTGTAATCCATTTCTTTAGTAGTTTCCCTGCCCATATTTTTTTTCCTTTTTATGTTCCAATCATGGTAGTTCTCGTCGACACACTTCTCATGCAATCCAATCATATCATATATAGTTTTATTTCTAGGAAAAGTTTTCTATCTTTTCTTTTTTCCAACAATAGTTTCATATCTCACATATGTGTGTTTCCACTATGATCCAAAATAACATTTTTTGCATCCTTCCATTAAGAGTGATTAGTTTTCTTTTATTTTTAGTTTTTCCAAAAGTATAAAACGGTTTTTTCTTAAATTTCGACTTGAACCTGTGATAGATAAAATAAAAATAACGTTTTTCCTAATAGGAAAAACAATGGTTTCCTCTCTCCGTCCCTCAAACTTCGGCGTTCTATTCGTTCTGATCATCTTACTCCTTTAGGTTAAAAATTGCATATGCTCTCAAAAGGGTGTTTGATACGAAATTCAGCTAAGAAAAGATATTTGTGAATATATATATATATATATATATATATTAAAACGCCGGTGTTAAAATGTGGGTAGCTGATGAAGTAGAATGTTCTCTATGTGGCTTGTGCGTTTTCTTGTCTACGTTTTGTTTGCAATGTCCTGTACCCAGATATACACCTATACATACAGGTGGATGTCGGTATGCACATACCTTTAACACTTCAAATGCAAGATCTATTTCCTGAAGTCGGAGACTTGTCTCATCCTATGACAGAAACAATCTACAAACATTATTATGCACCATCGAGACCACGAAAACAGTTGTTGCACTTGTCAACCTTTTCTTTCACCCTCTTAATTCTCTACATCATTTGTACTGTGTAAGCTGGACACTTTATACGAATACATATATACATTTTTTGCATTTCGTGTATTTCATATACTTTATATATCGATCTGTCTAATTTCCTTATCTCTACATTTACTGCTATACACGCACAAGTTTAAATCTCATTTACACTACTAAATGTATTCTATACAAAGAAAATATGGGCGTCATCTATGATACATATATATACATATATATACATATATATACATATATATATATATGTATATATTTATATAGGTAGGGTGATAAATTGAATATTTATTCAATTTAAAACCAAGTGGCTTAGCATATAAAAAAATCTGAAAATTCAGAAAAAAATTGTATTACACATGTATAAGGGATGACCACTAGGTGGACATCCAATATGCTAGAAAGAGATCATCAACGACCCAACCACAAAGAAAAAATGATGTTCTCCAGAAAAATTTCACAAACCAGAACAGGACAAAATGAGAAATATGCATAATAAAGAATTAATTATAAAGAATTAAGAATTCTTAATTTTTATTCTTTATATTTCTCATTTTGTTCTGTTCTGGTGTTTTGCGTAATTTTTCTGGAGAACAATATTTTTTGTTTGTAGTTGGGTCGTTGATGATCTCTTTCTAGCATTTTGGACGTCCACCTAGTGGTCATCCCTTATACACGTATATATATATATATATATATATATATATATGATGTGTGTGTGTGTGTGTGCATGATGGAGAATGATCGTGAGCCTACTTACATCTTCATTGTGCTGCTGCAGAGAATCTGGGAAATCCTACTTTTGCTGCAGGTAAATACTACGGAAGAAAATACGTTTAGATTCTTGTTTAAACAGTTTGGCTTATATGTAAATCTATTTCAGCTTTTCTGATTAAGCATAACGCACACCCGCACACGTTTACATGAACATTTCCACACAACGCACACGTATGCTCACGCACAACACCTACACACGTACACACACTTATTTCTCTGTCTTTGAGCCTCAGATTTATGTACACTTATCTTCACTTATATATGCGTGTGAGTATTTATATATGTCATGATAGCACATGAGAATATACTCATGGCAATCTGTGCAGGTATTTGTTGTGTTACCGTATTATTGTGAGTTTTATTCTCCAGGCATAAATATAATGAAATCGATTGTGCATGATGTGGGAAATATTTAGATAAAAGATTCTTCGCTATTCTAAACGGATGCTGTCTAACAACGTATTTCTTCGTATCATGATTATAACTGTGAAGCTACAAAATTTAATTTTACGCCCGCAAAAGTTTGTCCTCTGATCACCATGGGACGAATCTATATTCGTACGACAAGAGCAAATTTGTGTCAGGGAACACACGTTGTTTCCACAAAAGCCGTTGGCATCAACATGTTGAAGGTAATGTGAAGGTAATGTGATTTTCTTCATAAAAGTTTCAATGTAGATTGTAGCACAGTGTGAGATTGAAGGAAAGAGAGAGAGAGAAAAATAAAGAGAGAGAGAAAGAGAAATAGAGAGAGAGAGAGAAAGATAGAGATAGAGAGAGAGAGAGAGAAATAGACACAGAGAGAGAAATAGACAGAGAGAGAAATAGACAGAGAGAGAAATAGACAGAAAGAGAAATAGACAGAAAGAGAACTAGACAGAAAGAGATAGAATGTGTTTCCCTCAGAATATTTTTTTGTCTGGTGTTTCCTTTGGCTTCTTAAAATAACTTTTCCTGATGCTTTCGTGAAGTAGAATGAAATAAATTATTAGCGTTGGTAGTTCCTTGCTTATTATTAGTGTTATTATTATTATTACTACTAATGTGGTGAGGTGGCACAATTGTTTACACGCTAGACAACATGTATTCCATACATTCGGAGTCGATGAAGTAAGTACCACACGAGCACTGGCAACGATATAATCGACTAACTCTCTCTCCCAAATTTCAGGCCTTGTGCTTTTAATAGAAAATATTATTATTGATATTGTCATCATCATCATCGATAAGGTAGCGAACTGGCAGAATCGTTAGCAGGCTGAGAGAAATGTTTAGCGGTAATTCGTCAACCGCTAGGTTCTGAGTTGAAATTCCGCTGAGGTCGACTTTGCCTTTCATCCATTCGGGCTCGATGAATTAAGTACAAGTAGAGTACTAGGGTCGATGTAATCGACTAATCCCACTCTCTTAATATTCAGGCATTGTGCCTATAGTAGAGTCGTTCTACCGCAAGTGCTGCCGGGTTCTACCGCAAATGCCGCCGGGTTCAGATTTGCCTGTCATCATATCCGGTAGATTAATTAAATATCACTGGAGCACAAAATTGCTGGCCTTATGTCAAAATTTGAATCTATTATTAGTTTCGTATTTTGGCAGAATGCCAGCAAGGACAGGTGTAACTGGATTACATTAAACCTAGTAGGATGAAAAGATAAGTCATCCCAGGCGACATTTGAATTCCGAACGTATAGTCGGAAGAATCTGGCCTGCTAACGATTCTGCCACCTCGTCGCTTGAAAACTTTCAAACCATTATTATTATTACTATTACTACGGCAAGCTGGCAGAATCGTCAAAATGCGGGTCTCTCTGTTTAGTGTCATTTCGTCCGTCTTTACTTTCAGAAATCAAATTCCACAGAGGTCGACTCTGCCTTTGATAATTTTGGTGCCTACGCAATGAGTACCAGATGGACATTGACGTCAATAAAACTGAATAGCATCTCAACCTAAAATTTCAGGCCTTATTCTTATAGTAGTAAGGATTATTAGTATTTTTTATCAAGTGAGTTGGTAAATTGTTGTCGCGTAGGAGAAAAATGTTTCACTGCTTTTGTATTAGTCTTTATGCCCTGACTGCACTTTCCAGAATGGTCAATTTGCTTCTCATCTTTTAACAGCCAGTAAAATATATTCCCTAACTCCTGTTGGGTTCTGGGATCGATGTAACCGAATAATATTCCCTACTGCCAGAAAACAAATTTTGTCCGTGCCGCTCACAAGTATTGTCTTTGTTGTTACTGCTTGTGTTTGGTTTCGGTCAGGTTCGGTGTTATTCTTCGTAGGATTTATGAAGTGTAGCGGGTCACTAACCATAACATTAGGTGTTCACAACGTTTCGACATATCATACCTAATGTGCCTGCCATAATAGGAATTATTTCTGTTTGTAGGCTCCAGATTCGAGTAACCTCTATTTCCAGATCTTTGTATTTTGAAAGTTCCTCGGTTTCTTTTAGAGAAACATTGTCACCTGTTAGTATTATCAACCCCTTTCGAGGTCGACAGATGAAATACCAGTTGAGTAGTAGGGTCGATGTAATCTACTATTCCCCTCCCCTAAATTTCAGGCCTTGTGCGTTAAGTAGAAAGGAAAATCATCATCATCATCATTATTATTATTAATAATAATAGTAACATCATTATTGTTATTAATAATAATAGTATCATCATTATTATTATCATTAATTGTATCTTCGTCATCAATTTTCATTATCATAATTAGTTTCAGTGGATCATGTGATCCGCTACTGCCTGAAACAAAATGCTTTGCAGTATGTCTTCAAGATCTACACATTTCCAGTTTCAATACCGCATAGACCATTTTTTCTTATATCGCTCCAAGATCTATTGAATAATTTATAACGTAAAATTTATTTCATATTTTGTCGTAAGTCCAGCAGGTTAGGGGGGGGGGAGAAGCTTAGTCGATTATTTCGATTCAAGTGTTCAACTGGCATCCAACTGAAAAGATAAATAACAAAGTGGACCTCAGCGGAACTTGGACTCAGGACTTCAAGACGATGATAATGCGACTGAGCAATTTGCCTGGCGTGCTAACGATTCCACCAGTCGCGTCGCCTTAAATTGCAACGCAAAACAGCTTAAAATGGAATACGAGACGTAGCCATAATCACATTTTTACAAAACGATAACGTCTATCATTTCCACCGTATTACGCTCGCTAAAAGCTACTCTCTCCTCGCTCAAAAATACTGGCCTTGTGCCTATCTTTGAAGCGTGTAGATGGTGGTGGATGGTTTAATTGCCATATAAAAATATTCATAGAACAAATACCAGTGCCCGTTGGTGCCAAGAAATATGATTAATTGATAATCGGTAAATATGATTAAGTGATAATTTAATTATAAATGTTTATTGACCACATTTGTAACATAAAAGTGGTTGTGATTATTTCAAATATTTTCAGCAGCAATCATAAAAATATTATGATTAAATGTGGTGATTAGAAAAAATGTTTTGAGTTAGATGATGCTACTGCTTGGTAGATAGAGATGAAGAACTTGTCCGGAATTTTATCAACATTTCTTGCGGTGAGCTGGCAGAATACTTAGGATGTCGGGCAAAATGCTTAGTGGCAATTCGTCCGTATTTATGTTCTGAGTTCAAATCCCGCCGAGGTCGACTTTGCATTTTATCTTTTCTGGGTCGATAAGCAACAGTTGAGTTCTGTGGTCGATGTGATCGTCTTCACCCCATCACCCGATTTTTCTGGCCTTCTGTCTAAATTTGAAATCAATATAGTAACTAGAATGTTATATAACAAACGAGAATAATAAGTAATGAAATGTTGTCACATGGGAAGTGGTAACAGTACAGGCTTGATTATGATGATGATATTCATATGGAAACCATAGTAATTTAACAAGAGAGCAACTATATCTAGTTGAAGGATGTATCATCTGCATGAGGTCTCATCTTGAAATCGAGGCTGCCTAGGCTGAGCAATTTTATAAGTCCCATAGTAAGGTGTTTTACGAGCCGTCATCACTGATACAATGTTTTAGGTGATCCTGAGGATTGAAACCGCATACTACCCAACATCGTACAAGCGTGACTATTGGTCAGCCAATCATTATTGAACCATGTTGCACAATCCCAATCCATATTCTTCCCATAAATTCCAATAAAATCCAAAGACGTTTCACAGCAGGATTATACGCTTTGGCCAAATTATGCTGAATCTTGGATGGCTTATTTCTATATTCGCAGCAAATTTATAAATGTAGACGCTATTCCTTTATCTGTGAACAAGAAATCATCCGAGTTGTCACATATGTCTTGTTAGTCAAATAATTGTGTAAGAGCTAATTTGAATAACATTTACACTTACAAAACTATGGTTTGTGCACAGACCATACGAACCGGAGGAATTTTCACTATTTTAAAAGATGGTAACCAATTTTTACTAATGAAATGATCCATTTATCAGTACATATTTTCATGATCATTTTGTATATGTGTAGCTATTTATATTAAATAGTTGCAAAAAAATGAAAAAAAGCTGTTTCCCTTATTTTCAGCTAAAGAAACGTTTCTGCTCCGGAAAACACTTTGAAGTATTATATCCATGTTTTTATTGGTTGAGTATATGGCCAGTACTCATACATTTTGAAATAATATACTTGTCTTTCCTTCTCGTTGTTTTAATGAATATTTATGAACGAACGGCTCTGTTAGCTACTGTTTAATAAATTCTTAATCTCACAATTAGACACACTGTAAATTCTCATGTTGATAAATTTGGCAGTAATCTAATTCTCTGTATTTCTCAAATATATTTCCTATGTTTTTATCTTCAAAACACACTCATACACACAAACACAAATACACACATATACGACTAAAGAACATATACACACACAAATGCACGCACATACATACACACATACATACATACATACATCGGATTGAATCTTTTTGCTTTCTCACTTTTTTTATAGGCGCGAATTGGCAGTGTAGTAAGAAGCTTGCTTCCCAACTATATGGTTTCAAGTTCAGTTCCAATGCGTGGCATCTTGGACAAGTGTCTTCTACTATAGCCTCGGGCCGACCGAAGTTTTGTGAGTGGATTTGGTAGACAGAAACTGAAAGAGACCCGCCGTGTATATATATATATATATATACACATACACGTATTAAATCTACACACTTCGACACACAATGAGCATGATGCACTCTCCTGCCTTGGACCAACTCCTACATCATTCTCCAATTTCCGGTCGGTTATATTTTTCGGTAATGTAACAACATGAGTGTTCTTCTCCGGACTGTCTTCTCCTACCTCCTTTTCTTACTCTTTGGCTTTCTTCTTCTTTGCAATGAATAGCCATATTTGGAAAGTCAGACCTACTCTTTTCTTTTTCCATCTTAGAATTTTACTACGCATCAATCTAATATATATTCTCTGAGGACTAGGGATTGACATTTGTTTGTTTTTCCACTTTTTTTACTATTCTTTCAGTGTCCAAGAGGCGTACATAAACAATATTTATACATGCATATACATACATACATACATACATATATATATATATATATATGTATATAGATCG
>NC_069001.1:25630978-25633973 GCF_001194135.2 Octopus bimaculoides | reverse complement strand
AAAAATAATGATATGTTTGTAGATTACATCGACCCCAGTGTTCAACTTGTACTTATTTTATCTACAGAGAAAGTCCACCTCGGCGGAACTGAAACTCAGACCGTAGTGACAGGTGAAATACCTATTTCTTTACTGCCCACAAGGGGCTGCACACAAAGGGGACAAACAAGAACAGACAAACGGATTAAGTCGATTATATCGACCCCAGTGCGTAACTGGTACTTAATTTATCGACCCCGAAAGGATGAAAGACAAAGTCGACCTCGGCGGAATTAGAACTCAGAACGCAGTGGCAGACGAAATACCGCTAAGCAGTTCGCCCGGTGTGCTAACATTTCTGCTAACATTTCTGCTAACATTTCTGACAGGTGAAATACCGTGAAGTATTTCGTCCAGTTTGTTAACAACTCTGCCAGCGCTTCCCCTTTCCAAATTTTTGTATAATATTACTCACACATTCGAGTTATTTCATATAATACTTTTGTTACCTTGGTTAATTCATTCTTTTGTTATGTTTTTTCCCCACGGTTGTAGATGTGCAATACCTATATGTGAATATATACCTCTATTTTCGGTGATCCAGTAAACATGTGATTGACTGTTTCGCAAAGAAGTATTTAATCGTTGAATCCACGAGGATCTAAAGCGCCTTGAATCCTTATGGAATCAAAGCGCGATTTCGCTAGACGCAAAGGCTGGCAGCCACACGTCTTCAACCTTACTACTGACCCCCCCCCCCCCAAAAAAAAAAAGGAACAGAAAAAACCCCAAAGAATCCTATGTTTCTCCTAATTACCGACCGCTAAGCACAACACCTCGAGAGCGCTCGCTTTTGCGTCTTCCAATGATATAGTGAAACGAAATTGCGCCTGTTAATGCATTCACGCAGGTTCAAAATATTAAGACCGAAGAACACTGTGTTTGTAAAATTAGTTGTTAAACATCAAACTAGAATCTTCCTGCTGTATATATTATTTTTGATTGTAAATAGTTAGCGTTACACGGAACCAACAACTTCGAAATATTTGTGATTTGACATTGATTCCTCACCCCACCCTTGCCTTTGTTTGAAAGAAACATTCTGACATTTGGAGAAAAAAATTTCCTTGAATATATATTATTTCATATTTGTTTTCAGTATTGGTTTTGCTTAAAATATCCGTATCCTCGTCTCCACGCAATATAGAAACTTATCCAAATGTATAAACTATGAGAAAACGGGTGATATATCATCTATATTGGATAACTGACGGGACATTACCCATCAATCTTTAGATAAAGATCACACTTTTGCAGTAATCAGTATTAACAGGGCACCGGGGAAATTCCAATATAGTTCCTCCTCCACTGCACAATACACTCCATTATTTGTCATTGATGCCTGTTTTAGATTGCTTGTAGACTAATTTTTCATGATTGAATGCATTTTGCTCATAAAATACTCGGTACAGTCATTAATTTAGGTTTCCAAATTCATCCCTTAATCGGATCCTAAAAAGTATTTTCAAGATGGATGGAAACTGCAGCTATAAATTATTACTGAGATAAATATTATGAATCTAATACAGTGTATGTAATATACAAATTTGCAATCTTCCTCAGCTACAATATAACTTGTATATAAATTGTGTGTTTTTCTATACAGCTATCGTTAGTTAAGATTGATGCTCAATTTCCTTCCTGTCCAGGTGATATAGACATTTCTTGAAGATGTATTTATTGGCAATAATTTATCATTTATGCCAACATCATATTTTCTTCTTTTTTGTTGTTGTTGCTATTGTTGTTAGTTGTTGTTTTCTGTTTTGCAGTATAGTAATCCTTCGCCATATCGCGGTTCACTTATCGCGGTTTATTATTTAAGCTTACGTCGATTCCTTTGTGGTGTTGCTTTGCATTTATAATAAAATAAATATATATACAAATTATAAAAGTAATAAGAGAATATACAGTACAATACTGCTTCTACATCACGGATTTTCACCTATCGCGGGGGGGGGGCGTAACACCCGTGATATTCGAGAGATTACTGTATGTATATGGAACAAGAACTAACTAAAGGAGATTATGCAATGTCGCTTGATCTACTAGAAATAACAGCTCAACGTACCCACTTCATAACCTAAAATCTTATATAGCAAGGTCATAATGGTTATATTATGTCTGAAAGGAAAATAAACATATTTCCAGATTGAACCCGAATTTAAACTGAAGAAACCCGTAAATCAAATTTCGTCCTGACATTTTTAAGGAAACGCTTATTAAAGGGATCCTTGTTATATAATTTTAGGATTGTTATAAGCTTTCTATTTGTTGTGTAATATATTCAACATGTCACCTGCTTAACCACAACTTTGAACCACCCACCATTTTACATGTTACTGATATCACCGAGCTATTACCCCACTTTCCATTGTGTTTTACGTTTGACTATAACAACATAAAATAAGCCACGTTTATATATACCGAAATATAAATGTAGCCCTCTGTTTATCAGATTGACAGATGCATCACAATGTTTCGCCTTAAACACCAATATGCCTGAATAATGCTCTCAGTTAACTCCCTTTATTTCATACATCCTCCACCATGTTAACCACTGCTAATATTGATTTATTGTTTATATTCATTTCAAATTTTGGCACAAGGCCAGAACCAGTGAGAGTAAGGGTAATCAGTACTTATTTTACCGACACTCAAAGTATAAAAGGCTGAGTCGACTCAGAACGTAAAGAGGGGCGAGATGCAGCGAAGCATTTTCCCAGGCGTGCTAACGATCCTGCCAGCTGTCGACTGATTTATTCTAGTAATAAATGGAATGAGGCCTTTACGCTCTAAGTTCAAATCCCTCTGAGGTCGACTTTACTTTCTTCTTCCCAAGGTAGATAAAATGAGCAGCATAAGAGAGGATTGGCTTAAGCTAAAACAATGCAAATTGCATTGTGACAAGCTATGCATAACAACATTCCGATAATTTAGTCTATTCCGCATATAT
>NC_069001.1:25627291-25630687 GCF_001194135.2 Octopus bimaculoides | reverse complement strand
TGTGTGTGTGTGTGTGTGTGTGTGTGTGTGTGTGTGTGTGTGTGTGTCTGTGTGTCTGTGTGTGTGTGTGTGTGTGTGTGTATCTTATAGTGTTTCTGAATGTTGATTATACCCCTTTGTTCGTTATAATTTAAAAGAGTCCAAATAACTATTACTCGATATTTAAACAATCTCTTTTAAATAAAGTTATCCTATTCCTCACATTAAATATGATAGCGCTTACGTCGTTTAAATATTAACTATCCAGGTAGAACTTGAGACAGTTTCCTACTAACGTCTATAAAATAAAATAGATAAATATTAGTCTACTACGAAAATTTTCTGTCAGTTTAGTGAATTATTAATAACGAATTTCTTTCATATCAACTTTGTAGAAAAAAGAACTGTATATTTAAACTTTAATATCTTTACTCTGACTTGCACACGTAAAAGGTATTGAATGAAATAAAAAGTAAAAAGAAAGACTGACAGACGGAAACCTACTGTCTGCTGGATAAATATAGATGCGAAAGAGCAAAGCGCCTGCGAATGCACACAGACACACGAATAGAAATAGGCATACACATACACACTTAAATAGAGAAGGGTGAAGATTGGATAAGTGTAGCAACAGGAACAAAGTGGAATATTTTAATGTATCTAATTATCTTGTTATTTTTTTGCATATAAAAAAAAATATCACATTCTAATGTGTGAAAGGAATAGAAAGTAAACGGACTACATTGAAAAGTTTTCCTCGATGAATAAAAAACGATATTGTCTTGTTTGTCAATATCTGAACTACAAATGATGCTCTATGGGTTGTCTTTTTCAGCAATGTCTTGTACGATGTATCCATTAAAGAATTGTGTTGTATAGTAGTCGGATAATGGGTTTCGTTAATAATCCTTTGTACTGTAGACACAAGGCCAGGAATATGGGGGAGGGGACTAGTTCATTACATCGAACTTAGTGTTTCACTGGTACTTAATTTATAAACCCCGAAAGGATAAAATGCAAAGTCGACCTCGGCGGAATTTGAACTCAGAACGTAGCGGCGGATGAAATACTGCTAAGCATTTCACCCGGCATGCTAACGATTCTGCCAGCTTGCAGCTTTGAGTTTCGCCAATCATTGCTGCTGTCTCTGCCTCGTACCATCGAGGACTCAGCTTAGAGCATACCAGCGACACTGAATCCATCCCTAACGGTAAAAGATTCCAAAATAGAAATCATTGAGGCATGAAATCAGTACCAACTTCTAAAAGAAATTTCCTTGATGTTCCTAACTCTAACCTGGATGTATTTATAGCAAGCGGTTCTGCTTTCTCTTTTTACTACCGACGAGCTGGCCGAATCGCTATTTGTTCTACGCTCCGAAATAAATTACGACTGTGGACAACTTTGCTTTTCATCGTTTCGGAATCTAGAAAGTAACGTACGAATTGAATATTTGGGTCAATGTAGTGGAGTAAAGCCTCACCTAGAATTTCAGGTGGTCTTATGGCTATAGAGTAAAGAAAATATGTATTTAACAGTATGGAACGTATGGGGGAGTATCTGTAATCGGAAGTTCCATACACACACACACAAACACACGCGCACACAGACATATGGTTGGAGCAGTTTTCAGATATCTATTTCGGTAATTTGCTATTATTGTGATTTGGCGGGGCGGTGTGATGAAGGTATTTACTTTCTACGTATAGCAAAACCTTTTCTTTCAGCGAAGACTGTAAGCCTTCAAAAGGACTACTAGCAGGAATACATCCATATCCCTATCTTGGTCTCTACTGAGAACTTGGAGACGATGCATGGATGCGGTATATATGTGGATTTGGCATTGTAAGAAGAGATTAGCAACAGTAGATTAAGAAATCTCAACAGGTGGCATCTTATTTTTAGTGCAAATTGGTGCTATCACCCACCTCTGTGAGTGTCAATTTATATCACGTAGCGAGAGAATCAATGTTGCTGGCTGGATTTATACTAATCCTGGACGGTCTTCAATATTTAGAAATAGAAGCTATGCTCTTTACAGGAATTTCAGATGATGATCTTTTAATTCATATATTTAGAGAAGAACGTACAGGGATTTCAGGTACGAGCCACTCTCTCACTCACTTTTTTACTTGCTCTCTCTCTCTCTCTCTAAATAGACAGAGAGAGAGAGAGAGAGAGAGAGAGAGAGAGAAAGAGAAAGAAAGAGAGAAAGAGAGAGAGAGAGAGAGAGAAAGTTAAGAAAATCTTGAACTCAGAAGACTAGCTTTGAAAATAGCTTTCAAAAATAGGGCAAAGATACCCGTATGTCAGTCAGACTTACGCGGGCAGAAACTCAATTTCGAAACACGACGCGAGATGTTCTAGGCTTTATCCGGTCAGATTTATAAGAATGGCTTCAGTTGTGGTCAAATATTGGGTATCAATAAATTCTTGATACCCAAGAATTTATTGTGTATCAAATTCTTTTTAGAGATGTTACCTTCTAAACAGTTGGTGATAAGAAAGGTTTCGGTGATTTAAAATTGTTGGAAATCTAAACGAGTCAGTTCTTACACCGCTCTTCCTACAACTGTTCTGGGCTTAGGTCTGCAGTAATATTGAACTACGGTAGAGTTTTTAAGATTAATTTTGTTGTATTGCAAACCCAAACATTTTGAACGTGTTGATCAAGTTTCTTCTTTAGACGTTGCATGGTTTCTCGATAGTGATTTTTTGTATAAATCCAGCAAAGGTTTTAATTCAGGCAAATGAAAGCATTTAAATAAATGAAGGCATCTACTACTGCTCTGTATGACCCTGCCTTTAAAAAGCGCGTATGTGAATGTATATATTGACAATTTGCGCGTCACTCAGTCTAAATCAGTCACAATTAGAGATTTAACTTGTTTTGGGAAGAAATCGTCATAAATTTATTTAAAAGTAGTTTAGATATATACAGCAAAAGTGGGGTAAAATTAATTATAGAAAGGACCAAAAGTGACAATAGAAATACTAAATAAAATTTATTTAATACTCATGATAAAATCCGTGTAAATGTATATCCCTGGTTACACTGTGAATAGAAACAAGAGCAAATGTTTTCGCAATTATGCCTGCTGTATATTAATAAAAGCACGTTTTCCTGGCATTCAATTGTGGGCTATGGACTGTCATGCGTCACATTTGCACGAAAAGCAAGCAAGCTCATAATAGTGTTGTAAAATAGATCTTCGGAAAGGTTAGAATAGACAGTGGGATTAAACTTTTTATCAAATGAATTAAATAAAGTTACGGGTTAATGAAATAACAATCGGTATTTTGTACAACGAAAATATGAATAAATTCCCTTCCAACAGGCCCATGACAACACATTCCATAAGAAAGCAGTGCAAGAAACATAATCTGCAATCTAATTTTTCGTACATTAGCAACAAA
>NC_069001.1:25614604-25622045 GCF_001194135.2 Octopus bimaculoides | reverse complement strand
AGAGAGAGAGAGAGAGAGAGAGAGAGAGAGAGAGAGAGAGAGAGAGAGAAAGAGAAAGAGAGAGAGAGAGAGAGAAAGAGAGAGAGAGAAAGAGAGAGAAAGAGAGAGAAAGAGAGAGAAAAAAAAATTAAGATACTCAGAAATCTGGATGCTTGTACATTTACAGATTTTTATTAATGTCACATATTAAATAAAGCGCTTTTCACCTAATCGTGTAGGATTTTCAAACAATTTGAAAATCCTACACGATTAGGTGAAAAGCGCTTTATTTAATATGTGACATTAATAAAAATCTGTAAATGTACAAGCATCCAGATTTCAGAGTACCTTAATTGTTTTCTATATAATTTCTGTACATCACCCCCAAAACTTCCAATATATATATATATATATATATATATATATATATATACATACATACATACACGTATATATATATGTACATAAGGGATTTCGATCCACTTTAATCAATGTTTCAACCGTTCTATTTTTTTCATATTTCCTGATAATGCAACATATACATAAATATATATACACATCGATATACATAACTAAAGACACACGAACACACAGATGCATAAGGACGTGCCTATATGTGTGTGTGTGTATGTGTAATATATATATATTATATAATATAGTATTGTATACATATACCCACACACACACACATATATATATATATATATATATATATATATATATATATATATATATATATATATATATATATATATATATATATATATATATATACGGATACATTTATACGTATTCAAGCGGGATGTTTGGTTGTCTGTGTATGCCTCCTGCAAATAGATACATAGCAAGATAGCCACAGAATAACATGTTAGTTAAAGCCAAATATTTTAACGTCTCTCTGTTTGGGTGATAAACTTAACTGATAATATTGAATGGACAAATTCGACGTAATCTACTGAGTCAAGTCAAAAAATGTTTACTGGAGCCAGAAGCTGTAATAGAACACGAGCCAGACGTAAAATATATTTGTCTAAAAGCCAAATTCACACTAAATTCGCTCCAAATGTCTCGCAGACCTAAAATAATGTTGTGAAGTGCAAAGAAACAAAGTGAGATAAAAACACAATCAGCCAATCTGAAAAGAATAACAATGAGGGTAAAACAAACAAAGAAAATTTAAAAAATAGAAACTGTAGTCAAAATAGACTAGGAAATGGAAAGAAAAATGCTATAATATAATGTCTCTTTCTTATATTATATTTGATTCACATGGAGTAAGTTATCCTAATATTATTAGAAGATTTGCCATCTTTGCTGCATACCACTATTTAAAACCTCGCCCACTACCATCATTGTAATCAACATCATCTTTGTTGTCGTCATTGCCACCGCCATCGTTCTCGTCGTTGTTAGTACTAGACATGGTAACACGCCGGACAAAATGCTTAGTAATGTGTCTTCCGAATTTACAATCTGCGTTCCTTATACCGCCGAGCTATACTTTTCACTTAATCATTATGCGGTAGATAACACGAACAGCAGACGAGTAACGGGGTCGATATCATCGACTAGACGCACTGTCCCAAAATTTCAGTTCTTGAGGCAATAGTAGAAATAATCCTTATTACGTTGGCAAGGAGGAATATTCGTTAGAACCACAATATAAATGCTTCGCTGTCTATTTTCTCCTTCGTTACATTCTAAGTTCAAATCGCAACGAGGTCGGCTTTGCGTTTCATCGCTGATGAAATAAATATCAGCCAAGCAGTGGGGTCAATGTAATCGATTAGTCCCTTCCCACTACCTATAAGTAGTGAGGATCATGATTATTATAATGATTATTGTTATTATTATTGTTGTTGTTTTTGTTGTTAATGATAACTACAATAACAACGATAATAATAATAACAACAATAATAATAATAATAATAATAATAATAGTAATAATAATATTAGTTTCAAATTTTGCCACAGGGGCAGCAATTTGTGGTGGGGATGATGTCGATTACATCGACTCCAGTGTTCAATTATCGACCCCGAAGAATGAAAAGTAAAGTCGAACTTGACGGATTTCGAACACAGAACAAAACGACAAATGAAATACTGCTAAGCATTTCGCCCGACTCGCCAATGATTCTGCCAGCTCGCCGCCTTAAATGATTGTAACAATAACCTTCTGAATTATAGGCACAAGGCTTGAAATTTTAAGGGACGAGTCGATTACTCGATTCTAGTACTCAACTTGTACTTAATTTATCGACCCCGCAAGGCAGAAAGGCAGAGTCGACCTCGGCGGAATTTGAACTCAGAACGTAGCCACAGGCAAAATTACGCTAAGCATTTCGTCCAGCGTGCTGAAGTTTCTGCCAGCTCACCGCCATATTTTTAAAAATTAGTAATTGTCATAATCCTTTCTACGAAAGGCACAAGCCCTGAGATTTGGGAGGAAGAGAATAGTCTATTCCAACGTTAAAAACAACAATAAGTTATAAAACAGGAACACGGCCCTCAAGAACCAATACACGACCAACCTATCAACCACTGAACACGCCGCCATCCCACAAAAAAAAAGACAACATAAAACGGCAATGAATCCGAAGACATGCCTCTTCTCGGAGGTGACCCCTGAGACGTGTGGTGGAGGTGAAGGAAAAGAACAACAGCAGTAAGGAAGGTAGAAAGAAAGAAAGGAAGAAAGAAAGAAAAAGAGAGCAAATGTCGCCAACAAAAATGCAGGGAGATCCAAACCTACAGAACCTAGTAACAACGTACCAATAAAACGAACAATAGCAACATCATCACCATCACTATAGACACAGCCAGTCACACAAATACCAGCAAATGCCATTATAGAAACAAATCAAAAAGAACAAAAACATCGCAAATTATACTCCAATAAACACAAACGACAAAGCATTAATGGAAAAAACATATACAATTGCGCAGACATTACTCAGAGCGATTTCATTGAAAAAAATCATGTAAACGATACAAAAGACATATAACACTATATAAATATCATGATTTGCTCGGAAATTTTAAAATAAATTATTAACAAACTACCTGATAAAGAACTTCTCGGGGAAACATCCACATTTAATCAGAAGAACGAAGCATCTATCCCCAACCATCTTAATATCACTGTAAAGCTTTCTTCTCTGTTCATTCTTTCTCACAGTATAACAATGTTGCATTATTTTGAATAGGCAGTATAAATGCACATGTTCTTAGGTCGTCTTAGAAACAGGGGTACCTCATGCTACTCACTATAGTGGCTATCAGTGTAATTAGGTCTCCGAACGACGAGCTTTTATTCCCATCTCTGGTGGAGACGATATTTACTTATATCCTTGACAATCGTGATTTACTTATCTCCATATCAATGAGAGAGGGAACTGCGGTTTCGTTCTGGAGATGGCAGAATCTCAAAGTAAGGGATATCTTCCTGGAACCAGAAGGCAAGTTGGTGGCCCTGGATATAATCAGTAGGGACGAGGATTCCTTCAGACCGGCGACTGCTTCTGCTCCGACAAGGGAAGAACTAGCAGCTTCCTTCAGATGTCTGGAAGTTTTCTCGAACTTTATTAGGTACTAATCGGACATTGGAACGCTATATTGCAGGCAGGTGCATATTATATTGGGCTAGAAGAGGGGGTGAAAAACCTGCTCAGGCAAGTTGCGATTGGATTTCCTGAACGTGCAAGTGTGAAACATGAACGAACCATATTGGGTTGTCTGGGTCATATTCTAGACAGAGATTTTCGCAGGCCAGTTTATAAGGATAGTATACGTTATCCAGTTTTTTAAAAATCGTCGACTACACAGAGCACAAACCTGTGATATACACAAGCGACTGAGATAGCCTTCACACGCAGATTATTAAACTTTCAGTTCCCATTATCGGCCAATCATGCAATAAGGGTGGTGGAACTTCGACGTTAATTTTCTACATGAGTCTAAGTTGTGAATATTGAAAGTAATACTAATCAGCCAAGTAACATAAACAAGTAGGAAGAGTGTTTGCCACATCGGATCTATTTTAAAACGGGGGACACATTTTTCATTAATGTTTTACGTAGTGTTTTTGGTACGGAAAGATTTTCAAACTTCGTATACTTATCTATTTTGTGTTATAGAACAGAAAAATATTGTTGTATTCGAATTTATTTCATGTAAAAAATTGTCTTATTTCGATAATTTCAACCAATCACTGACAAATATTCAGTTGTTTATATTTACTCCTTTGGCTGATTAAGCGATGTAAAGCGTATTTAATCTCCATACCTTCTTTTTATTTGCTTTCATTTTAAATTTGCTTTAACCCTAACCATAGGGTTAGGGTTAATTGTTTCAGAATCGTTTGTTTATGTAGTCGGCACTTAATGTATATCGGCTGAATGGACGTCAGTGATTGGTTGAAATTACAGAAATACGACAACTTTCACATGGAATAACTTATGGATTTCTTTTTTTTTTAAGAAGACTAAGAGAAAAAAGATGTTTTATATGACACATTCTACCAGTGTTCCAAGTTTCAAAGTGTTTCGTTAATAAAAAATGTGGCCCCCGTTTTAAAAAAGATCCGCCACATCTTCTGAAAGAAAATATACGCACTTAGACTAGACATCTTGCGACGACCATTGTAAAAGTTTACGAAATCTTTCTCTTGAAATACCCAAATTTCGCGATTATCTGTTAATTCACCTATTTTGCACGGTCCCCTCTCTCACTTCAAAACCAAGATTAAAGGCCCGACCTCTAAAATGCTCTGGAGTTGTCACAGGTGAATCCCAGTCGAGCCACACCAGAATGACATTTTCTAGAGAGATGTTGAGATTAACTGTATAGTCACCTCTAGGGTTGCATTCCAGTATAAAGATGTGTATAGTAAGAGTAGAATGACTTTAAATTTTGTGTGTATTAATTCCTATCAAATATCGTTAAATTTTGCTAAATCTATCGCTAAGAAAGTATAGAAAAGTATAAAGTTCAGATTATTCGCATAAAAAAGAATAAAATTTTTTCCAGAGAAAATATCAAGCTGTTGTTTCTTATTGAAGCAAATATTTGTCAAGTTTACAAATTGAATTTTTCAGCATGCACACAATTTTTTTGTTTAACTAAACAATTGTGAGAGAGAAATTGAATGAATAACTTTTATAAACGGCTTACTATTATTATCTAAAAGGCAGCGAGCTGGCAGAACTGTTAGTACACCGGATGAAATGATGATTAGCGGTCATCATGCTCTGAGTTCAAATGCCACTGGAGTCGACTTTGAGTTTTATCCTTTCGGGGTCAGTAAAAGAAGTACCAGTTGAGCACTAGGGTCGATGTAATCGACTTACAACCTTGTGCCAACAGTGGAAGGGATTATTATTATTATTATCATCATTATTATTATTATTATTCCATATGGTGAGTCTAGATGTGATAAGTCTGTGCTCCAAAGTCCCAGCTGGTGAAGCACTATCGGTGATTCAAGAAAAACTAGTCACAGACACCCATCTGAAAGAACGCACTAGTATACCAATAAGAAACTTGATAGAAATGTTGACCTTCTGTGTAGAAACTATCTACTTCAGTTTGGACACTGATGTATATCGACAAGAATAGGATTTAGCTATGTATTCGCCATGATCAACGATAATAGCCTATATATACATGGAATACTTTGTGTGTTTGGCTTTAGGATCAACACCACTAACGTGAAGAGCGTGGGCTACTAACCCCAAGATACCGAGTTCTATTCCAAGCAGTGCTCTGAACAACAACAACATCGAAAAATACCTTAGGAATGAGAACCCAGGTTCGAAATTTCCCCGAGACATCTGATGAAGGCTGGAGGGTATATCAGCCGAAATGTTGTGTTAACAACGAAGAAGATGAGGACAAATATCCATCAATTGTAAATAATGTAAATAATCATTATTATCCACATTTAAGGCGGCGAGCTGACAAAATGCTTAGTGGTGTTTCTGAATTTTAATTCCGACAATGTCGGCAATATCTTTCATCCTTTGGGGATTGATAAATTAAGTACCAGTGAAATACTGGGTCGATGCATTCGATTAGTCCCCTTCCCCAAAATTTCAGGCCTAGTGCCTTTAGTAGAAATATTTATTGCTCACATTTTTATGTTATTGACACCTCATTTTCTCTCTGTCTATCTCTCTCCATATGTCTTCCTCTTTCTCTCACTCTCTCTCAAAATTTCATTTAGAATATTTTAGGCGTCGAAAGTCGTAATCAGTGTCTACAAGAGAATGTCTCAGTTTGGTGTTTTGCACTTAATGCGTTTGTCCTTGAAACAGGCACGAAGTGGATCGGGATTACGTAAAATATTCGTTTCACTAAAATATATTATAGAAACGAAAACAGAAAATAACACAGTTTTGCATTATATGAACCGCCGAGTAGAATTCTAAATACTACTTCATTATACGATGAATCTGTCTTGCATGAGACAGAATATAGAGAGAAATGATTGAAGTTTATGTACATACACATACACACAAAATAGATCTATAATGAGGCAAACAGTCTACCATGAAGGGAAAGAAAAACAAGAAGTATATTAATGTATGTGCGTCGTTTCTTTTAGATGTTCCATAAAAAAGAAAATGTATAGTAATCTAATTTTAATATCAAAAGGCAAGAATGTCCCAGTCTCTCCACAAAGATTTGAATATTTGCCAGAATCATCAACACTCTGCGTGAAGAGAAATATTGCATGTGTTTGTCTGTGTTGGATGAAGGGAGAGAGAGTGAGCAGAAAGAGAGTTGAGGAAAAAGAGCAAGTGAGAGAAAGAGAGAGAGAGAGAGA
This sequence comes from Octopus bimaculoides, assembly GCF_001194135.2. NCBI lineage: Eukaryota > Metazoa > Mollusca > Cephalopoda > Octopoda > Octopodidae > Octopus > Octopus bimaculoides. The sequence goes on along the minus strand of NC_069001.1, from coordinate 25,615,240 downwards.
GAGGGGGTGGTGGTTCAGAGAGAAAACGATATACACGAATACGTAGAATAATGATGGCAATGATTGCTGTCAGCATTAAGATTCTGCTTGTGATAGAGTTAGTGAAAAGTTATATAATGAATGTTTTGATTGCTAAGTACAGGTGTGAGCCTGAGTAATAGAAGAAACATCAGCAGCAGCAGCTGGTAGAACAAACAACAGGTGAACCAGTTGACTGCTCGTGGTGGCTTGATGACTTTGAAATAGGAACGTCTCAATAAAGACTGTACGTCGTACATAGGTGTGCTTATGTGTGTGCACTGATATCTTAGCGCGTGTTCGTACAAATGGATTTGTAGACGTTGTTGACAGTATTGGTGGTTTCTTTTACTTGTTTTAGTCATTAGACTGCGGCTATGCTGGGACAAAGCCTTGAGGAAATCTTGTCGAATGAATGGAACCCACAACGTTTTTATCAGCCTGGTACTTCTATCGGTCTCTTTTCCCGGACCGCTAATTATCGGAGGCGTAAACACACGAGCACCAGTTGTCAAGCGGTGGTCGGGAACAATCACACACACAAACAGACAGCCTTATATATCTATAAGCCTTGATTTTTTTTTTCTTATATATATATATATATATATATATATATAT
>NC_069001.1:25603607-25614188 GCF_001194135.2 Octopus bimaculoides | reverse complement strand
TATATATGCGTATGTTTGTTTTCATCCAAACAAACCTACATCATCATAGAGCTAAAAAATTAAAAGACAAAAGACAAAGTAAAGGAGAAAAATATGTGTTAGTAGTTTAACAAAGACAACTCGATAACATTCACACTGTTATAAATATGCATCTTTCTACTTTGTTCAATAAAAAAAGATCTGTCAACGAAGCAAATAAACCATTTGAAAGGAAAGATTGGTGCTTATACGCATTTTCTGAGGTACATTGAGAAAATAACTGTCTTTATTGTATGGCTTCCATTATAGATGTCTTGCAATATTGACTTAATATCTCAAGTCGTCTACATGTCGTTAAATAAATTTCTTTCAGATTGATAGCAGCATTGAAAACCATAAGTATGTTTACATATATTCACATATATTCAGAACATTTCATGTATGCAGACTATTTGTGTAAGTGTGTGTATGTATATCAATTTACTTGTCTATTTATCTGTCCATCTGCCTATTCAAATATATAAATATAGAGAAACATACAGATAGATCGATCGATTGATCGATAGATAGGTAGATATATTGTAGGAGCAGTGAAGTTATCGTGCTACGGTACAGTTTTGTTATTGACAACAGTAAACACGGCTTCTATAGAAAACAAAGTTCACTCAATATTTGATCAACAAAATTTATTAATCAATGAATCAACTACAGTTCATCCCATATCGAGCTTAAACAGAAAGTTCCGATGACAATCACAACAGAACTTCATTTCGAAAGCAGAAAACGTTGCTTTTAATGCACTTATCGAATGTGTAAATAATCGGGATGGAAAAGTCTGTTGAGTACTACAATTGTTCCACGTATCCTGTAACAGCTATCTTTATTCACGCATAAAGCCCCACATAGAATAGACATTATAAGGACAGACAACACAAATGTGGGGTACATGTAATGAATGATGAGTATGTGATGAAATATTTATAATGAAATGGCTTACGAGCCCCAAAAGCTTGCAGTTCCATTTAACTATTCATTTTACAGTCTCATCTTTTTTTTTTTGTCGTTCGTCCGTTATATCTTCCAGCAGATCTCTCCCAATCACACCGGGAAGATTCTCATATCGAACATATATATATCCGTATGGTTAATTAATTCCGGAAACGCTCAACATAGTTTTTCTATCTTCTCTCTTTCCAGCAAAACTTTCTTTCTCATCTGGTTCAAACAATTCTGGTTCCAATCTTACTCTAATCACAAGGGCCCTGTAACTGTCAGGTGTACTTTTTCCTCGGGTACATATTACGGATTACCTGGATGCAATTGGGGTGCAGAATCACTTCGTTATGAGCATACACACATTTTTTTCGTAGTTCCAGTTGATTATAATGTTATTCATGTGTACGTGGTGTCATTGATGAGAGATAAGCTAGTGGAAAGCGGCGATATGGGGTATAATTAGGTTGATAATTTTCGGCATTAAAATCTCCGATGGGGGAAGTGAGGTTAGCGTAGAAAAGGGGAATATGAAAGAAAAACAAACCGGAAAAAGAACAATGCAAGATAAAGAGGTTTCTTACATCTCTAAACACATTGGTACAGTAGTCGACATTACACAAGGAAAAGAAATAGAAATTCTATAGATGCATGCATATATAAACATTTGTAATAATACATACATGCGTGTACACATACACATGTATATATACATACATATACATGTATATGCATACATACATATACATGTATATGCATACATACATATACACACGCATACATATACAGATACATGCATATATACATGCATACTTACATATATGTATATATATATATATGCATGTATGTACACAAGTAAATATATATATGTGTGTATATGTATGTATGTATGTATCTATGTATATGCATACACACACACATATATATATATATATATATATATATATATGCATGTATGTATACACAAGTAAATATATATATGTGTGTATATGTATGTATGTATGTATCTATGTATATGCATACACACATATATATATATATATATATATATATATGCATGTATGTATACACAAGTAAATATATATGTGTGTATATGTATGTATGTATATGCATACACACACACACACACACATATATATATATATATATATATATATATATATATATATATATATCGATAGATAGATAGATATACAAAAATCAGAAACATACGAATAGCTATCATATCATCATACTCTTTGCACTCATATTATAAAAATAAAATTCTTGTACAGATACGTAAACACTCTCACATCAAGCGTACACACACGATTCCAATCGTATGATATTGACGTCACATATACAATAATGAGATTATAGTCTACTGTAATTACTACAACTTCAGTATGCTGGTAATGAAATGAAACCACGCCCTTAGTATCTTGCTGAAGCAACCGGCGAGTATGGCACGCCACTTTTTCTTTATAGATTCCAATCTCTATTTTTTTCGTTTTATCTACGTACATACATTATGACTGTTGACTCGTTAATGGAGTATAACCATGGCTGACAAAAAACTGACTATAACAGCATTGTATGTCTTGAACACAAGAATAGTTCCTGAATCCGGAAAACGACACTACAGATCTTGTTGCAGATTTGACATTTATACAAATTCTATTGACTTCTTGATTCTTCAGGATCATTCTGATGGTTTTCTCTGTGCCCCCTCATGTAGCTAAATAAACCTGAGTGAGATATATACATTTTCAGGTCGACTGTGCTTGTGAGTTTGACCGCTGCAGCAGAGCCGTAGTACTTTGTAACCAGTCTTTCTTCGTGGTTTCTCTGGTGCCACACCATACCTGCACAAAACATACAGAGACGGTCACATACTTCACAGATTAAGAGAGAAACTATAGGCCCAATGGCAGACAGTGCATGTGAGGTTGACTGCAGCAGGAGAGCCGTAGTACATTTTAACCGGTCTTTCTTCGTGGTTTCTCTGGTGCCACACCAGACCTGCACAAAGCATACATAGACAGTCACATACTTCACAGACTAAGAGAGAAACTATAGGCTCAATGGCATCGTGTTTTCTAGCAGATCTTATGTGTGACCATCCGTCTTAAATTTCTCTAGAATGTGTTCAATCTGTCATGGACTCTTTGCGTCCAGGTTTTCCTATCAAATGATATGTCTTCACACTCCTATTCTCAAATCTGACGTGAAGTGGCGTGTCGCTATATCAAATAATATGTAAGTAAATATACCATATAAGGCAAAATAAGTACGTACACGCACAACACAGTAGTACCCTCAAACAAACAAACATAACCATATATAAATGCAGTCACCACAATAGCGAAGAGAATAGGTGCTAGATAGTATTCATGTAAGATTCTTCTCGTTGTTGTAAACTCATTAGTTGTACTGTCTTTAATTTGCACAAACCATGATAATATTTCAAGCATCAGGTATTGTTTTCAAAACTTTTATCATGTATGGTGAGGTTTAACAGTACATGTAACATGTGGTGCAGCTAGAGTACGTTGTGCCGGATCCGGCCTTGTATTTAGAGCACTTCCCTGAACCTAAAACCTGTACAGGCTTATACAGCAAACCCAAACGTACCGCTTTCATAAAACGTCACCCTGGTCGGTCCAGCTCGTCACACAAAGCTATGCAACTGCTAACATGGATCACCTGCCAAAAGTATCAAATGTTTCAAGAATCCGACACCCACAGCTGATGCATTTCCCTGAAGATACTAAGGCCTTCCCTAATTTCTACTGAGGGAACGGATTCCCTTTAGTGTTGATTTGCCATTACAGAAAGTGTTTCCTCTTTATCATAAAATGCAACCAAATAGCAAGAGGGAAATTCATTTACGGATCATAGATATGACGGTAATTGAGGTTAAAAATGGGAGCGCAATTAATCTATAGTTCAGAGGCAGATGATAAGTTTTTAAAGTCTACGATGAAGTTGTCAGTTTCATCTTTTTTATTTACAGAAATCCAAGATGTTTGCGTGAGATTCGCGATTTATTTAAACAGGATGTTTTGAAATTCGTTTCAAACTTCAGGTTTTCCACGGAAGCCATTCTACTTTTATAGCAAATTAAAGGATTGGTTATAAATCGGTCGATGTATATCATTAAGGACTCGATTAAGTTGTCAAGAAAGTTCTTGCGGAATTATAAATTTTGGTTTTAAATGATATATTTTCAAATTAATTTTCAATAAATTACTTTGACTTTATATATCATTTTAAATCCCGTTTTTCGCTCTATCTAATCGTGTTACTCTTTTTTGTTTGTTGAATAATCAGGCCATTTTTCCGGAACGTTGAATACAACATGGACAAAAAGCAAATTCACAAAATTTTCTTATTCCAGTTCAAGCTACGCCTAAAAGCTGCTGAAACAACTCGCGATATCAACGATTAGTTTGGCCCAGGAACCACAAATGAACCTACAACACAATGGTGGTTCAAGAAATTTCGTTGCGGTGACAAGAGTCTTGAAGATAAGGGTAGTGGTCGGACATCGGATGTTAACAACGATCAACATAGAGCTTTCGTGGATGCCAATCCACGCACAACTGTTCCAGAGCTTGCTTCTGAATGATACGTAACGTATACGACTATTTCCAACCACCTGAAAGAGAATAGGAAAACAAAAATAGTTGAGAAATGGGTGCCGCACGAATTGAATGACAGCCAAAAAACCCCAAAAAAACACGTCTTTTTGAGGTGTCGTCTTCTCTTCTTTAACGCAACAACAACGACCCGTTTCTCGACCGGATTGTGACTTGCGATGGGAAGTGGATTCTTTACGACAACCGGTGACGCTCAGCTCAGTGGATGGACGCCAACGAAGCTCCACAGCACTTCCCGAAGCCAAAGGTGCACCATGGTGACCGTTTGGTTGTGTGCGGCCGGTCTAATCACAAATTGTGGATCCAGGCGAAACCATTACAGTGGAAAAGTACTGTCAGCAAATGGATGAAATACATAAACTCCAACAACAGGTAGCATAGGACCAATTCTTCTCCACGACAATGCTCTGCAGAAGTTGAAAGAATTGGGCTACGGAATTTTTCCTCCTCCCCCATATTCACCAGACCTCTCGCCTACCGACTACCACTTTTCCAAGCATCTCGATTACTTCCTACGTGAGAAATGCTTCAAAAACCGAGACGGTGCCAAACACGCCTTCAAGGACTTCATCGCCACCAGAACGCAGGATTTTTACGCTACTGGCATATATGAACTTGCTTCGCATTGGAAAAAGTGTGTTGATTCTGATGGTGTATATTTCGACTAATAAAGTTTTATTTGAGCCGAGATATTTGCATCTGAATTTAGAGGTTAAATACAGCAAGAACTTTGACAACCTGATAATAATTAGAAGCGATCAGGTCGTCAGGAAGACCTGTGGCGTTGATTAAGTCTATGTATGAGGGCATATACATGTGTATAATTTTCTCATATATGATTGTGTGTGTTTTTGTGTTCCATAATAGATTGACTGAATTTTGTGGATTAGCTACAGTACAAACTGCCGGAGCCGGCCTTATATCTGGAGCACATCCCGGATTCTCAAGCCAGGACTGGATTATACTGAAATTGAGCGTAAGTACTGGGGTTGTTTCGTCCGCTTGACATGTTTCAAGGAGGTGCCCCAGCTTGAACGCAGTCTGAATATTGCATAAAATTAATATATAGCCCATTAATAACCGTCTGAAATGTTTAGGGTACGCAAACATAAATATCCATACACGTACAATAATGAATAACTATGAATATAACATTAAATTCATCAATAGGTTTTTGTTTTTTTTCCTTTTCTTTCTTGATTGGAGAGACTAAACCTTTTGTGACGGCGTTGATTTCTTCTTGACTATTTGAAGTGGAGACGATAACACATATGAAGTGCGGCAGCAATGCAATTTAGAAATAAATCAAATGTCATATTACAGTCAATTTGATTTTAAAATGACTGAAGGATGCTTAGAGTGTGCGAGTAATACTTCCAGGATTCGAATACTTTCGGTAAGTGTTGTCTTGTAAATATTGATTCCTGTTTGTGTATATGCTCTACGTATCAATTGATACTAAGGTTGTATGTGTTGATGTGTACATGATTTCGTGTTTGTGTGAGCGTGTCTGTGTTTGTATATGTGTAATAAGTTTGTATTTCTAAGTTTACAAAATAAGTGAATTGATCAAATGGAAGATATTTTATTGTTTACGATTTAACTTAGGTTAGTCAGAGAATTGCAACAATGCTGCAAGTCCCGAAACGACTTAGTCGATCCAATACACACCAGCATGTACCGTAAGGCGGATGCATTTTCTCTCGATCTACTTTACAAAATCTATAGGTCATGAGGACGCACAATATACAGCATTGTTTGTCAAGCGGCGTGATATAAAGAAAAAAATGCTTTCTTGCATACATACAAGCGCGAACGAATGCCTGCCCTCTCCACACAGACCAACGCATACATACAGAAATGAAGATGACCTTCACAGTGCCTGTCTAATAAATATTCTCAGAATTCATTGGTCGATTTAAGGCCTTTTTGGGGAGTACTCGCAATACTTCTGCGCAAAATGCATAAACAGGAACATACGAAACCTCTTTATCTACTTACGCATATCTGCGTCTATAGAGCTGTAATGTTACTCACGTATATAGACCCCTGTGAGATGTAAACAGCATCTCTTTGATAATTACACCAATGTTCACCAATACTTAGTTTTGTAAAGTACATCGTATACTGTATCCATATAATTTTTAGTTAAACATCACAAACATGAAATTTAATCTTATTTATTCATACAATTTTGACACGCTTTCGATTCTAATTTTTCTCTATGCATAGGTCAATGATTTTGTAGCAATGCGCATGCGTATGTTAGTCAAGAATCCTGCTACTTATTTACAACTCATGTAATAGACGAATCTGAAAACAAAGGTGTAAATTTATTGTCAAAATGATTAGGTATCAAAGAAATATAATCATCTTGTGAGATTATTCATCATACTTGCGGCTAACAAGTTATATTTTAGTTATTCTAAAATGTACATAGATCGGTAAGAAACATAAACGTGAGATGTAAATAATCTGTAGACTTTAGGCAAGGAGTCAGTTAAAAAGAACGAATGGCAATTTGACGGCTAAATTCATAGGATTTCTAATTTGACATATACAGATTGTAAATTTCATTCTGTATACTAATGTACACTCGCTGTGTATATATTAATCATGTTAAGGGATAAGATTTCTCTTGCGGAAATAATCACATATGGTAACGCAAGATTTACCTCGTCATGGTAATAGAGACACCAAGAGGTCTTATTAAAAGAACATGTTTAATTAAATATCCCAAACTTGTGGTTTTTGATGATGCGTGAAATTTTCTTTAAATATAATTGAAAATGTAGCTTTGTTGATAAAATCTAAGTTTAATTGATTTATCGTTGAAACATATTGATGCGATTCTTTGAACGTGGCTGAAACAGTCGATGAAGTGGATAACATATTTAGCATAAGATAAACAACATTTTGAACATCAATAATGTTGGCCCTGGAATAATCATTTAATTTTTATTTCACTTTCTACATTTTAATTTGGGGACATAATTAGAGTAGAACATTTATCAGATAAATATGGGTAAAATGTAATTGTCGTCTGCAAAATATAAGTACTGTGTACTTTAATATGATTTTCGGATTAACGTTCTCATATGAAAGGAATGTTACGGAAACTTCTGTCTCTTGAACTTTCGACTGAATTGTTAAGATTTTAAAAAAATGCTTACTTTCTATTATAAGGATCAGGTAGTATACAATAATACTTCATTGTTTTTAGTTCTACATCTTAAAGAACGCAAAATATCATCGAACATTCTTAAACTCTGCAAATATGTGAATTCAGATATACATATTTTATAGTACCATCTGGCTTACTATTTTAATTGTTTCAGACCTGTGACTGTGGACACGCTGGAGCACTACCTTTAGTCGAGCAGATCGACCCCAGGACATTCTTTGTAAACTTATTCTATTTTGCCGTACCGCGAGCTTACGGGGATATAAACACACCAGCATCGGTTGTCAATCGAGGTTGGGGGGGGGGACAAACACAGACACACAAACATACACACACACACCTATATTATATATATATATATATATATATATATATATACGACAGGCTTCTTTCAGTTTCTGTCTACCAAATCCGCTCACAACGCTTTGGTCGGCCCGAGACTATAGTAGAAGACACTCGCCCAAGGTTTCACGCTGGGGGATTGAACCCGGAACCATGTGGTTCGTAAGCAAACTACTTACCACACACCCAAACGGCAAATTATGGATAAATTCTCGTTAACTAGATAAAGATCACGTAAAAATATTCTCATAGTAAAGGCAATCGCTGGAGACAATTTATCAGGTTTAAATTATTCGTAATAGATTTTCTTGAATTACTCCGCCTCATGCTAGCCTATCTCATTGACTTTATTACATTATCCATACATAAGTTCCATATATTCAATGGATTGTGGCACACATAGCAATATTCGACTTACTCGTCTATGCATACTTAAGTTAATGCTCCAGCACGGCAAGAAAGTTGTAAAGGAAATCTTTCCAAATGCAAAAACTTGAAAACAGATTATATCAGTATATATCATTTATATTTCATTACACACACACACACTAAACAAACACAGACACACAACATAAATACGGTATGTGTGTATATATATATATATATATATATATATATATATATATATATATATTTGCATATGCACTGTGGCAGAATATTGATGAATACGTATCTCCGTGTATTTAATATGGAATATATTGCAAAATGATTATGGAATAATTTTACATGTGAAATTATTTCCTTTTTAACACACGTATGGGGATTAAACTGAATAACATGATATCTGTTAATCATACAGTTTTTTGTTCCATGTTTCATATTGGAAACTTCTTCACCGCAGTACACATTCTGTATTACATTTATTGCCCGAAAATAAATCGATACAGATTAAAAGCTCTTTGGCAATTTCGGGTTTTCAGTATCCCGAGAATTTTTCGGATCTTAAAACCAATAGCATTATATTTCTGCGTGATTAATTTCATTTCGTTTATATTGGTTGCATTCATCTTAAAATGTTTTCACGTATAAAAAAGCTTAATATATATTAAATTGTTTTATCGCGTCATCTATGTGTTTTCACCATTAGACTTAAGTTATGCTAGAGAGAGAACTTGAGATCGAAACCCAGAGCTTATTGCATAAGTCTGACCTTATTCTATTGTATTTTTGCAGATCGGCTAAGTTACCACGGCGTAATCAAATTAACACCGGTTGGCTAGCAAGGGTAGTCGACAAAAGCAAAGACACACACCCACAAACACAAACACTCACCTCCATATATTATATACATACATACATATACATATGAAATCTCTTCAGTTTCCGTCAAGCAAATCCACAAACCAACTCACAAAGCTTTGATCGGTCTCAGAATATAGAAGTCACTAGATCAAGGGGACACCCAGATTAATTGAAGCCAGAACAATGTGAATCGTAAGATAGCTGCTGACCACACGGACACGCTTGCACAGCTGCTTGTTTTGTATTGATATTCATAAGTTGGATATGCGTAACATGAAAGCAGAATTTTACGAGAAAAAGAATGTATGAATATTTATGCGATCCAAGGCGGTGAGCTAGCAGAATCGTTTGCACGCCGGGCAAAAATGCTTGATGACATTTCAGTTGTCTTTCTGTTTTGGGTAAAAATTCTGTCGATGTCTACTTAGCCTGTCATCATTTCGGGACGGAAGTACCCAACGTATACTAGGGTCATTGTAATCAGCCTCTCCCTTGCCCCAAAAATGTGGGCCCCAAAACTTGTGCTTTTACTTTTATGATACTGTGCTGCACTTTCTCTTCAGGCTTTTTCGTCCTGGCTGAGCAGTCAAAGGTTCGATAATGGTTAAGCAGTTACACTCCTGTCTATATTGAAAGTAGTGCCCATAGGGCATCATGTCCAAAATGTTCATTTTCCTTTACAAAAAAAAAAGGAAAAAAAGAAATTGTTATTTGATTGATATTTGGCTGATGTTTCTAACCGATTATTGACCCATAGTCTTTCGCTATAAACGATTTTGAAGTATTTGAGTGTAACACATTTTGTTTATATTCCTAACAAAAATATCTTTTTTAGGCTCAGATACTTTCGAAGTGCTATTAGGTAAAATACCGTAATTTTATTCATGAATGATGTATAAATATGTTCTTTATAAGCCATATTGATTTCACGTAAATATTCATAGAAAGAAATATTTCCAGATTTATATATAGCTGAATGAATCGATTATAAGTTAATGAGCGATATTTATAACGAAAATGAAGTGTTGAAACGTAAAGTGCTTTCTGGTGCTAGTTTGTACTAAAAGTCACATCACATATTGATATTCAGTTGCAGCACGTTTAGACTACTATGCAGAATATTCGACAAAACTTTGTTTGGGATATACACAAGAAAAATTATAATATTTATTTACAAATATATATATATATATATATATA
>NC_069001.1:25601577-25603070 GCF_001194135.2 Octopus bimaculoides | reverse complement strand
ATATATATATATATATATATAGTTATCACCAAGCCAACATGGCAGTCCCAAAATTAGGACGAAAGCTGCCGTGAATTAGCTCCAAGAAGCCATCGCCTCTAGCTAGCTATGTGACACACGAAACCTGTGTCCTTTATAACCTTCGAACAGGGGAGGTCAGCAGTTTCCCCTTGCTGGTTTGGCATCTGCAGACTAGTTTCAGGGTGTTGCCCCTTGTCAATGCAGAGCAGCCAAGCTCCAGCCAGGCGAACCTCAGATCATTCGCTTTTAGTAATATTGTTCAAACGATAGAATGCAGTACAAATTAGGAGGAAATGTTTCAATTGTGAAAGAAAAACAGTGGGAATTTGAAAACGAGATATAAGACAGAAATTTTAATATATGATAATGAAAATAGTTATGCGATTTCTTATAACGTAGCATGTAGATTTAGCAAAAAATTAATTTCAAAATTAAACTGGCGGATATTGTGTGTAAATATGTATACGCATGTGTGTGTCTATATAAGCATGTATAAATGTGTGTGTGCTTATGTGTGTGTACACATATGTGTTACTGCATGCATGTATATATGTGTGTGTATACATGCAGACACATTCACATATTTATATATAAGCAGAGAAACATGCTTCTCAATCACATGGTTCTGGTTTCAGTTCCACTGCATAGCACATTAGGCAAGCGTCTTCTACTTTAGCCAGGGGCCAACCAATGCCTTTTGAGTGGATTTTGGTAGAGAGAAACTGAAAGAAGTCCGTAGTATCTATTTATCAACACACACACACATAGAGAGAGAGAGAGAGAGAGAGAGAGAGAGAGAGAGAGAGAGATGTTGAGACAACAAAAGAATGAACGAGACCTCGATAGTATGTAAATAGAGGAATTTGGGTGACCTCCAGTGACAAAAAGAAATACCTATATGACTACACATATACTCTGTTTTTCCTGTTTGCATCAACATACATACATATGTTTGTGAATATATATATATGCATATATATAAATATGAATATATATGTATATATATATATATATATATAAATATGAATATATATGTATATATATATATATATACATACATGTCTGTGTGTATGTTTGCGTATCTGTGTTGTGTCCACCACCGCCATCGCTTGACAACTGGTGCTGTTGTACATACGTCCCCGTAACTTAGCGCTTCGGCAAAACACTGATAGAACAAGTACGAGCGTTAAGATACGTACTGGGGTCGACAATTCGAAAGATTCTATGTACTCTCTTGGAGTTTTTTCCTTCTCTCTAGACATGATCTGTCTTTGCTTCCTGACGAAGAGCCATTACAGAAACGTTATACACGCTCTCTCTCTCTCTCATACACACACACTCATCTTAATTTGAAATTGAATCTAATACAATGTATGTTTGGGTCCTTTTGACTTTTGTCGTTATATTTTTATTTTTCGATTTGTAATGTACGCATGTATACACATACACACACAGACATATATATATATATT
>NC_069001.1:25592032-25601319 GCF_001194135.2 Octopus bimaculoides | reverse complement strand
CTCCAGCTGGCTTATCGACACACGACTGTGTCCTGTTTGCCAAGGGAGTTATAACTCCCTTGGCAAACAGGACACAGTCGTGTGTCGATAAGCCAGCTGGAGGAGATGTCCTCCTGGGGCTAAAAGCAACAGTAACATCCACCCCTAGGGGTCAGCCACACTTAAGTGGCAATATACTACACGTTATATATATATATATTTATATATATATATTATATAATGCGCGCGCAGTCGTGTGCATATGCATACATTTTTATAAAGCGATATATATGTATGTTTGTTTGAATATGTATTTATGCTTGTCTGCGTTCTTTTTTTACTTATGTCTGGGTGTCTGCCTGTGTAACACTACATATATTATATTTGAATAGATGCATGTTCCTCATGTCAATTTATTCAAAGCATTTTAACATCATTAGATTTGACAATGAAACATATTTCTTAAGTGTTGTATAAGAAAGTGTCTAAGATTGGATGATTTGTATTTATTTATTCTTTTTTTATGACGTAGTGCTAACATATAGCTGTCAGCTTGTGATTTTATTTTGCTAAAAAAAATGAAGGAAATACAGGTGATGTGATATGGAATATGATGTAGCAAGTAAGAACATGAATAGAATTTTAAAAAATAGCCTAAATAAAAAACACAAAACTATGGAAAATTTTCAAGTAATATAAAATAATATCAGACAAGAGGAAATGCAAAAAAAGAAGTAATAATGGCGAATAAAAACGAAGGAAGTTAAACAAATTTCAGATGATATGAAAATACATAAATCAAATATAGACATAAAAATCAACGTCACATAATGCAAAGGAGAAACAAATATAATGAAATGGAATCGTAGAAGGGAAGGATAAGAGAAACGTAGTGGGAAACATGAGAGAGTGGCGTACTGGGGCGTATTGAGGTTGTATTTATTCGTATCCAGATATATATGTGTGTGTGCGGACGTTATCTATGTGTGTGTGTCTTTCTCTCTCTCTGTGCACAGCTGAAAAATCATGAATGAATTAATAAGTATTAAAATGTAGAACATGAATGGTTCCATGCGATCGATGTAAGGAAACACATGTGGCTTCCAGTATTCTCGTGTCTGAACTCGCTTAGTCTTTCCGTCATCCAGAACGGAAAAGAGGTTTATTACATGTAATATTATGAGAGATGAGAGAAAATTCCGGCGAGCTGGCAGAAACGTTAGCACGCCAGGCGAAATGTTTAGCGGTATTTCGTCTGCCGTTACGTTCTGAGTTTAAACTCCGCCGAGGTTGAATTTGCCTTATATAATTTCGGGTTCGATTAAATAAGAACCAGTTACGCACTAGGGTCTATGTAATCGATTTAATCCCTTTGTCTGTCCTTGTTTGTCCCCTTTATGTTTAGCCCCCTGTGGGCAATGAAATAAATATCGCGTTTGTGTCGAGGGCCTCATTAAGACAAGGATGTTCACTGTAGTGAAAACAAAACTATGGAAAGGAACATCATAAATGTCAGGAATAGAGGACTTTCAAAATATAATATATACACATATATATTTATATATATATTTATATATATATATATATATATATATATATATATATATGTGTGTGTGTATGTATGTATGTGTGTGTGTGTGTGTGTATACATAGACATATATACATATTTACATATGTATATATATGTTTGTGTGTATGTATGTATGTATGTATAGATATATATATACGTTAAATATATTGGGTAGCGAGTTTTTTTTAGAAATTCACTACCAGTGGCGTAGCAAATATAAAACCTCAATAGAGAACATTCTCAATATAAAATAGTGTACATTTAAACGCAAGAGAAACTACCTTCAACAGGTAACTTTACACGCTAGAAGAAGCAGTCAAAACGACCAAAACCACATTCAAGAGCAATTTCGAAACGAAAAATAAAAACTTTTATCTTGTTATTTTTTACGGTTATACCTAGGTTTCGAATTTTATTTACCAAATAAAATAATTTGGTAGGTGAAATTCTCATCAGTAACCGCGCCATAACAGTAATATATAATTTAGAGACAAATAACACGTGTCTCATCATTATATGATACATTTTTTCAATTTCACCGCGCAAGCGCAGTTTCTGTCAGTAGCGAATGAAAATTACCGAACTAATCTTCAAAATGCTAAAATCATTTACGTAAAACATATAGGGTAGCGTTCTGTTTTTTAGAAATCCACTACCAGTGCCTTAGCATGTATAAAAATGTCAATAGACAACATATTCCCAATATAGAATAGTGTACATTTAAGCACAAGAGAAACTACCTTCAACAGGTAATTTTACACGCTAGAAGAAGCAGTCAAAACAGCCAAACTCACATGTAAGAGCAATTTAGAAGGGAATGAAAAATAAATAAAATAACATAATAATAATAATAAATTGGTCTTAAATGTGGTTTTGGTCGTTTTGACTGCTTCTTCTAGCGTATAAAACTACCTGTTAAAGGTAGGTTCTCTTGTATTTAAATGTACACTATTTATATATATATATATATATATATATATATATATATATATAATACTGATTGTTTCTTACTACGAACAGGAGGGTTAGTAAGACTGCAAGAGGACTGCTCAAGTAAATGAGACGAGAATAACAATTTTTTGTTGTAGAACAAATAACAAATTTAAGGTCATCCAACTAATATATCACATCTCGAACATTTAATCACAGATAAAGAAACATAATGCTTTTTCTATACATAGAATACGGATGTACACAATCACAGAAGATGAAACAATACTTCATTTAGACCGGTATGTAGAAAAAAGTGTGTACAGTCTATCGCGTATAATTTTTTTTTTTATTAATTAATTAATACTTCAGCGTTTAAATTTTTTTTTTTTTTTTACATTATAAAGACTAAAATAAAATAATGAATATAGAAATATAGAAATACGTATATAAGAAACATATAAATACATAAGATATAGAATATAGATAAAAGTTCAACGATGAAGAAATTTTTTCGTTTAAAAGTTACTTTTTAAAGTAAAAGGGAACATTTTAAGAAAAACCGGTGTCCAAGAAAAAAAAGAGAGAAAAGAAAAACATACTTACAGTCCCTATGGCCATTCCAAAGGTGCATTACGGTAATGACTCCTTTGTCAGGGGATAATAGTAACACCACATACCAATACGAGATTTTTTTTTTTTTGGATAAAACGATGTCGCATTGCGTGTTTTCTTTTATAAGATATCATGTACAGACGAGCCCAAATATTCAGAAGATTCTTTTTCCCCCCTCTTTCCTTTCCTCTTTCTTTTCTTTATTTAAATCAGAAGAGGAAAAAAAATTATTATGCAGGTGGCTGTATTAAAGTAAATTCAACCTCGCCGGTTTCAATTCCCTGTAACGACTAAATGATTTAATTATTTTGACTTTTTATTCCGATACACTTTTAAGAAGGTAGACGAAAATGTATGGATGCAAAAATGAATCAGTAAATTTATTCAAGGTGTTTGGTCCAAAACATGCAAGGACGTTAAGGGATTCTTTTATGCACAGCTTACACTTGCTAATATTTCCTTTGAAGAACGAGCAGATGGACAGAAAGATCGAGAAGTGAATTATAAGAGTGAAGATGCTGGAACCCTGTGCTGAGAAATGCATTTTGATACGCGAGGAAAGCTACTGGGAGTACATAAAAGAATTTGATGAGGATGCAAGAACGAAACGGGTTTGGTTGGTGGAGACACCACCCACTAGAACTGATTATTTACAGTTGATAAAGACGGATGTAACAGTAATTAATGGGAGAAAAGTAACGCGAATATTTCAAATTTTGGAGTTGCAAAACTGTTAAAATGCATGCAGATTAACTAAAAGTGAAAAATTGGATAAATGTAACCACCCGACTTCGGGGGTCGTACGGATATTGTGCCTCATTTTTCATTCTTGCATATTATCATTTTATTTTAATTTTTCTTCTACGGTCATCATTCGTTTTTTGTAAGTTTTAATTCACCGATTTTATGTTTGTTGCGTTTTGTACTGTCTTTATATTTTGTGATGTCCGGGAAAGCTTTCTGTGTATCCTTTTTGGGGAAATAAAGAAATGCTTCTTCAAAAAAAACCCCAAAAAACTTCGTATTGGTATGTGGTGTTACTATTTTCCCCTGACGAAGGAGTCATTACCGTAATGCACCCTCGTGCATTGACTATGCTAATGAATCCTTGAAATGGCCATAGGGACTGCAAATATGCTACAATAAAAGAGAAACTGTTTTAATACGGAATATACTATAAAACGTGTTTCTGAAAAGCTAAAAAATGCTTACATACAGATAAAAAATTCTCCTATGACCTTATGGTTTTGTTATTTAAATATATCTTTATATGATAATTAGCAATTAGCGAAAACCTTTCTTCATGTGTATTGTGATGTGTGTGCGTGTGTGTGTGTGTCGGGGTGTATATGTATACAAATTCAGATATGTTTGTATGTATATATATATATATATATGTACACACGCACACAAATAAACACACACTCACACACACACACATATATATATGTATGTTTGTGAATGAACATAATTATTTAAACACACACATGCACACACACACGCACAAACATATATATGTGTGTATATATATATATATATATATATAAGTGAATGTGTTTGTGAGTGTACGTATGTATATACATATATGTGTGTGTGCATGTGTGCATGTATGTGTATTTGCATCTAGCATCACGCCACTTTCATTGCACTTACCTGACTGTTTTTACGTACTTCTCCTTCAACGAATGTTCTTACGTATTTATGTATGTATATATGTGTTTATGCATGTATATATGTATGAACACATGTACGTTTGCATGTATGTATGTATGTATGTACGTATGGATATACGCATTTGTATGTGTATGTATTAGATACTCACGTATTTTAGTATGCATGCATTCGTTTATGTATGTGAATTGAATTTTGCCAACATCATGAAGATATTTCGCGGTAAGTAATATTGTGAACATTACTTAGTAGAGTGAAAATGATTTGCTTCAATGGATTCACTAACCATGAAATTACTGTGGATGGCTTGGAAGACGAATAAAGTTTCTCTTCTCTTTGACATATGAAGCATTACTGGATTTTATTTGTTAAAAAAAGTGTTAAATAAAACAATATATCCAAACAGATTAATTATTAATCTATAAACACACAAAGAAGACTTCCAATATATAACGGCTGAATGATCAAGGATTTTTCTTTGGAAATGTATATGCAAATTCGCACACACAAATTAAATAAACATCCACTTATATACAGATAGACACACACTCTCTTATAATCACATAAATACAAGCAAACTAACGAAAACATAAATACGTGTAGTGCAACAAATACAATTGAATTTTCCATCTAATTTATGCAGTTGCTTAGGAAGTACAATCAAGTTATTACAGTTCACTTCAAGTATTTGAACGACATATGAGATTGTGTACATGCCCGTGTATGTGTGTGTTTGCATACTAGCACAAGCACACACATACAAACTCACACAGCCACACACTCACTCGATTGCACTTAAACACATACATGTAATCACATACGCCAATCACGTACATCATAAATTCATAACTATACACTTATATACATCAATGAATATACATATAAATAAATATATTTAAATATATGTAGGAATATAAGGGCTAAATTTAATGCTTTTTCTCTCCTCTTTTCAGTCAGAGCTCGATGTATTGCTGTCCGGTCAACGGTGTTGGAGAGCATAAGAATGAAAGATGTAGTTGAAAAACATGTTAAGTCACAAGGTCAATTGGAATATATCTGAACATTGGCAAAGAGTTACCTCTATCAAGATAAGAGTTACCGCTATCAGGATAACCAAGTGTACTTTGAATGTTATAAAATCTGTAAGGGGTAAGATGGATAGCTGCAATTGAGATTACGGAGTTCATGGCTTGCAAACATATCTTCCTTCTTCTTTGAACAGAGGCATAGCCTCAATTCAGACTTGAAAAATCTGTGATGGATTGCTGCTGGAAGGTCATATGTGTGACAACACGATTCACCTCCTTACCAAACTACCGGAAAGCATAAGAAGGGTTTATGAACGAATATATTGATTTCAGGAGCCCGAATCTCTGACCTTCTATTTCACCCGATTGTAGTCTCACAAATGTGTGTGTGTGTCAGTGGGGGACCACGGACAAGAAATATAATCAACGCATTACCAGAAATGCTAAGGCCGATCTAAAGTTCAGGAAAGAGGAATTCTTCTAAGAACTTCCCAAGGGCACAGTGAGAAAAGCATTTGTAAGTTTTTGAGACGATTTAAGGCCGGGCTCGACGATCAGAACGGCAAATTTGAGGACACTTTTATCTCTTATCCACAATCTATGTTTGTTAATTTTGATATATTAAAATCCTGTTTTCCCTTAGATGGGATAATTTAGTTTCTTTTCCATTTATACAAACTGTCAAATGTAACCCGAAAATCACTGGATATATATATATATATATATATATATATGATGCGACTCTCTGTACTGTTATCTCTCCTCCCTTTCGTTTCCTCTCTCTTCCTTTCTCTAATTCTCTTTATGTCCCCTTCTCCCCCTTTCGTTATTTCTCTCTCAGCCTTTCTCTAATTCCTTTACTCTTCCCTTCACCTGTCTCTATCTGTCACTCTCTCTTTCCCACTCTTCGCCTTCATTCTCTCGTTGCTCACACGTGACCATCGGCTATCTTTCTTTTCCTAACTTGAACTTCTTTCTTTCCTTTTGATCTGCCACAGAGATCACACGCACTCTTGTCTGTCTCCTCTCCTGTCTTTTCTCCTGTCAGAGTTTCTTCCTCCAGTGTTCGCCACCTCACCTCATTATGATTTAGCACCCCTTACTCTTTGTTTTCAATGTCATCTTTTTGTTACCAAATTTCACCATCCGCATATCTCAAATCTTATTTTGCCCTGCGGGACCAACTTTTTCTCGAAGCCACATCATGATATAATTGCTCGAAATGTAGAGTAGATAGAACAGCCGACAACAGATGAAGGGTCGTTGTTTATGTTACTCATCTTGTTTTCCATTTGTTTCTTTCATTATTCGCAAAATGGTTCGTATTCCATATTTTCGTATTTCATGTTGTTTATGTTTTATGACATCCTGTGCGCATATATGCATATATACTAGACTACCCGTGACCCGTTGGGTCACCGAGAAAGTCTGCGTTTCTCAGCATCAGTCTTTTGGTTTCTGTTTTTTTCCAGGTTATTTTGCATGCTTTCAACGAGAGTGTTATCGAAATCACGCGTAAGCGTCTCCTTTCCCGAGAAAAGGAAAGACTTGGATGCCATTTCTTGACCTACTACCAATTAACAGGTATTTCGGATCCTTTCTCGCAAATAGTAGTCACTTGCTATTAAGGTCTAGTAGAAATAGCAGCCAAGACTTTGGAAGTCAGATACATTGAATGCACTCCAAAAAAAAAAAACCTATAGAAAACATTATTTCACACCAAGGTTACGAACGGGTGTTTTAGGAAGTATTTATGCCCCACAAAATGTTTGTAATGGTATTCACTTGAAAATAATTTTAAAAAAACATTAAAATATTGTCTCTTAAAGAAAACTAAAGTATAAATATTTATTGTACAAGCAGCTTACATTTTTGAAATCCTATTCACTTAAAAATATTTCTAAATGATTAAAATATTGTTCTGAATAAACGCAAAAATACAGTAAAGAAATTATATAATTTCATTGTCAACTCACTATCTAATAGAAAGGTAAGAGTTTCTTCCCTTTCACTATGAAGATTATTATCGGAACAGTTTCCCCATTATGCACCATATTGGGTATTTATACTCCACATTACCGATTTACAGGAAATTGTTTCATTCCGTTCGTATTAGCATTTCAGGGTGCCTTAATTCGGAGTATTTTTCCATTATGAGTAACACTGCAAGCAAGCAAGAATCAAGGTGACTTGTAATGTATTATGCGTGTGATTGTGTGTGTATGTAAGAGAGAGAGAGAGAGTGTGTGTGTGTGTGTGTTTTTGAAAATTTTACAATATATATAAATATAGAAATATATGCATATATATACACATATACATTTCCATATACTAATATGTACACACATATACACGCACTTATTCATATTCATGCATATATATAAGAGTGTGTATGTAAGTATTTATATGTAACAGGAGTCCATAAAAGTGCTTAGTGACCCAGAATCCAGTATAGCTAGCAAAGTTTGAGTTCGCAAATTTTTTTATGTATCAACATGGTGTATGTGTGTGGAAGATAATCTTTTACCATTGCGTGTAGTCCATTATAGATTAGAATTACTGAGAAAGACAGGGAACCACTGAGAGTTATGTGAATTGTATATGGTTTGAAGGAACATATGTTGTAAGGAAAAGGATATTAAATGGTGTGAAAAGATTGAGTGATGCTTGAATATGGGGTGATAGTGAAATATGTGATAAGGAAGCAGGGTTCTTATGGCGGAACAATGTGGCATCGAGAGATCGGCTGCGCTTGGGATGACAGAACATATACCAAGAAAGCGTGAATAGAAAAACAAAAGAAAAAAACATAATTCACCGGGTTGGCAGACATCTACAATCCAAAATGGATAAAAATGGAGCTGAAGACATCTTGATAAAATACATATGAATATGTCTTGCCAAATAGAATAACAAGAAAAAGAAAAACAATGGCATCATACCGCAACACCATTTTCAAAAGAGAGTAAAACATGAAGTAGAATTCTCTAAACACTAAGAATATATCCTAAACTGCAGGTTGGCTTTTGCCCTTTTAAATAAATGAAGAAAGGATTCTTTACGTAGCAAAGCTTCCAAAGAGTACGCATCGTCTCGAAAACCGGAGAATACAATTGCAATAGAGTTGAAGCTAGATAATATATAAATTAGCGCATTAATGATAGTACGCTGTCAAGTGGCCTTGCATTAAGTCAGCAATAATTTTGTTCTACATACACACGCACACACACATGAATATATGCATATATATGTATATATATATATATATATGTGTGTGTGTATGTGTGTGTGTGTGTGTTTGTGTGTGTGGGGGGGCGTGTACTCACACATATATATTTTCATAGACACAACTATACACGGGTATACGTACGTGTGTATTTATAAACGTGTGTTGCATATTAATATATACATACACACATTCAAATACATACATACATACACACACACACACACACACACACACATATATATATATATATATATATATATATATA
>NC_069001.1:25589120-25591565 GCF_001194135.2 Octopus bimaculoides | reverse complement strand
ACACACACACACACACACACACATATATATATATATACACACATATATATATATGTATATATATATATAGTACTATCACAATTGTAACATATTGACAATACAGCCTGATATTACTTGTAGAAAGTAGATTTTTAAGATAAATGTGTGTATAAATATCACTTAATATATGTGTAAACATATACATATGCATATATATAGACACACACACACACACACACACACACATGTATGCAAGTATGAATGCATATATGTATAATCTGATATGTAAATTTCAATATGCACATGAATATCCGCACATATAAACTCACCCACATTCACAAATACGAGCAGTCTGCCATAAACAAGCATTTGCATATCTGCATATATCTATATTCATATACACGCTTAAACACACACACACACGTGTGTATGTATGTATATGTGTGTATGAGTGTGCCCGTGTGCGCTGTTGTGTCTGTCTATGTGTGTGTAAATATGTATACACATTTAAAGTGGAACTTTTACCTCCAAAACGGCGTATGAGTGTTCAGTAAAAACATTATAAAATGCGAAAAGGTATCATGTAATAACAGGTGAAACAGAAAAACGAAGACGCTTGTCTAACCGGAAAATATTACTGACACAAATACGGAATTAGCAATGCCCTCATATTATTATTCCTCTAATCTACTAATGTTTACTATTCACTTGTTTTATTTGGTGATTCCTAGTTTGAATATTCAGGCTTGGAATTGATTTGCAGTGACGATTACAAACACTACGGAAATCTTACATATTATTTCAACGAATACGTCTACGAGCTTGACTTATTAAACCAGCATGTGACATAGCCGAGATATCGCAATATGGTCGAGGCTCTTTTGTGGGAAGATATGTGTTTTGTTGCTTTATTTTGCTATTCTCCGGTCACTGAGTATAAATAGTCATAGTTCGCAGAAGGAACATGCAAAACACATTGGGGATAAAACCATTAAACAGTCACACGGAGATGTTACAGTAAGTCGAATTCCCTCATCAATGAAAGTTTAGCAAAAGCGGACCTATTGAAATATCTCCGTTTTAGTGTTTGCATAAAGTTTACTGATTGTACAGTCAAGACGTTTTTGCATATTCCATCTGCAAATTATGAATATAACAATTATTATATAAGCCTGAGCTTCCTGAAACAGGTTTCAAGTTAAGAACGCATGCATTTACTTCCGTCTTCTCCTTTTTATGCTCTTTGTAAATAAATTTACACATACACATTCACACAAACACACACAAACAAACACACACACTTATATATATGATATTGTTCGGTTTTATTTCATGATTCCTTGCTAACAGAGAAAGAGTCGGTTTCTAACTTTGATTCAAGGCTCCTCTACTGGAATTTCAGCAGGGTATCTTTGTATGTGTGTTTGTATGTATGTATGCATGTATGCATGTATGTATGTACGTATGCATGTTTGTATATATGAAGATATGTACGTTTTGTTTTATGTATGTATTCTCATGCATATAGCTGCATATCTAGACACGCTCATATATATTTAAATGATAAACATTTGGAAGATTTTACTCAATGCTGTAGTTCCAGTGATGGACTGAATCTGTAGTTTTCGAATTAACAGTCACCTTTCTTGTTTTGAGAAGACTAATTTATCAAGATTGGTATGAAGGCAGTGTGTTACATATCCCAGGGTTCCAATAATTACAGGTATAAACCTGAACTTGTAATGTAGATAGAATAACTGCATATTTTTCATTAGTTCAGCATAGGTATTCTCTTTTTCACTGACCTTCAGCTTTATGTTAATATCTGCTGGGCAGCTAATTTCCACAACTGTACACTGTTTCTCTTCTCTATCCCAAATCATCATATCAGGCCTCTTGTGCTTACATTTTTTTAAGGTCTTCACTGGTACATTCCATCAGTACTCCTTTGTCATATGAGTAGCTCTGACTTCTACCATACTGTGGGTTCTTATGTCTTCGTCCTCGGGGTTATCCTTCCGACAGATTTCATTATAGACTGACCTAGATAAAACATCATGTCTCTTCGGTAGATAATACTGTGATGATATTTGGGGACAACTGGTTATGATGTGGGTGATTTCTTCGGTGTTAATTCCACAAATTCTGCATCGTTTATCACATTTTACTGATTTTCCTGCATCTGTAACCCTTTTATGCATCAGGCATTTTGTTGATATTTCCAGTTCCTCGATTGCAAACACATACCCTTCAAAGTAGGAGGTAATGATCCGGTTATTTTCCATGATAGACTAATTTGATGATCAATGTTACTATCATCTCGGAGCTTTATACTAACATATCCATGCATAATCTTCCACTCATATAGGTTCATCCTTTCATCTAATGGTATTTATCTAATGGTATGTATGTATGTGTGCGTGTATATATATATATATATATATATATATATATATATATATATAT
>NC_069001.1:25582897-25588586 GCF_001194135.2 Octopus bimaculoides | reverse complement strand
TATATATATATATATATATATATATATATATATATATATATATATATGCAACAATGTTGTTGCTTATATTTCATATTCAAACGTGAAATTCTGTTGAAACTTTTTTGCAGATTGTGTTATGCCATGTAAGATAGAAAATCATCTTTATGCTATACATTGATATTCCTAATATTTCTAGCAATATTCAGATTTTTATGCTCTATATATTGGACTCTAAGCATCTATAATATTTGAATATGTTTCAGCATGCATAAAAATTAATATTCCCATTCGTAGTTCCTATCGCCTGAATCGCTGATGGATATGGGAGAGTGTAATCATGGAACGTATAAAAATATGCTATTCTCTTTTTCCAATAGTATTTGAAATATTTTAATAACGTTTTCAAATATGATTTTATTAGATTTTCCCAGAATCCTGGAAAATCTCGCATTTAGGCATGTAACAATATTAATAAATGTAAATAATGGCGTCAAAAATTCGCTACTCAAACTTTCCTCGAATTTATATATACCACATGTGTTTTAAAGAGATTTCACCCCAACTTCTATTATGAAGTTACTCTTATTTTCGTCCAGTGGGCCCTAAAAATTTGCATGCATTTGCTCAGGCTTAGCGAGTAAGGGCAATGATGAAGTGCAGTTTGCGTCTATTTTCCGACACCAATTTTGATGGTTGGGCAAAACGTGTTAGAAAGGCCTCAGGGCTATCCTAACTATATCAAACTGAGTAACTATGTAAGTGCTAACAATAGCGATATTTTCACTATATTATAGAATATAGAAATGTTGGTGCGGATTTTTGCTGCAGTTCCCGGAGGAAATACAAGGTATCCCAGAATTAACTATCTATTTCAGTAAAATCAAACATTTAAAAAAAAATCTCACTTTTGTTTACGTTTATCATGTTTAACATGTCTTAAAAGTGTATAAAATGTTTATTCTGTTTATAATTTGATACTTTCTATAATATTCTGACAATTTAATTTTCATTCTTGTCGAACCACTCTTATCTCACCGACATATTTTTTTCAAATTGGCTAGAATTATTTTCTCTGCTTCCATCTCCATATAGTTTAGTTGAACTTAATGAATGCGAAAGATAACTCCTAAAATTGCTTCAACACTAAGGCTAGCTTATAAATATTCAGGGATACAGACGGAGCACATAACGAAAATTTCCAATACACTTTTGACGTTAGATGTAAACATTTATTTATTTGCTATCATAATTAAATAATAAACAATATTCTGTTAATGTTAAATCTCTGAACCAGACAGTGACTGCACGACAAGATGTGAGTCGATAGCCAGCTGGAGGAGATGTTCTCCTGGGGCTAAAAGCAACAGTAACATCCACCCTTAGGGGGTCAGCCACATTTAAGTGGCAAATATAATATTCTCTTAGTTTTTTTGTTTTTTTTAATTTACCCGATTTCGTTGAAATAGAAAGTTAATTCTGGAACACCCTGTATATAAAATGTGTTGCCTATGACGTGGCCACAGTACTTATATGGTCCGTTCGGTTTTTGTTTCAATACTCACACATTCCACAAATAAGTGAGTTTGAATTTTCAGTTATTATTATTTACGTCTTACCGTACAGTTGATTCGCATTTCGCACCTTTACTTTTCCTTTGCTTAGTTTTTTCACACTCACACATTATCCTTATGACTCATGTTGATGGCATCTTGGAAATCAAATTTTGGAACAACATTCATTCTGTGAACAAAAAAAAAACTATATGTTTCTCTATTCTTAACTGCTTGATTAACCAGATACTCTGTGTAATATTGTTTCCTGGCTACACTACCTTAGTGATGAAACATGTTTGGATTCGTCTGAAACCATTTCATCACGAAACAAAGCTTCAGTAACGAAAGTATATATAATTGAAAGATGTTGAAACCGCTGATAAATTGGTGGGGGGGGGGGTGGAATATATATGGTTTGACTTGGAATTATATAAAATTGTGCTCAGTCTGAAGTTCTTCCTTTTTACATTGAAGAACCTCGCAGCAAGATGAACGCCGGTTGTCTAACTAACTTTGTTACTTAGCCTACGGCAACTCTGTGATTAAATGTTACCCAGCTATTATTTCCAATTTGTCTGTTTTCAAACATATTGTGTCAAGGACTGCTGTTTTGCATGAACCCTTTCTGATTTATATGATATCAAAATGGTATTTAAAGATGATTCGATTACTATTTCTAGCAAATTCATCGACTATGTGCCTGCTATTTTGTTTCCTCGTCTTTATATAAGGTTCCTATGATGTAATGGATTCGAGAATACATTGAAACACCCTTGTCTTTGATGTAATTTGGTATTTTTAATGTGAGTGTAAACTAATAAAACTGAATTATAAACGTTGTTATGAAGGGACTAAACTCCAAGTTAAATATAATTTGTCTGTTAACCTCAGCGAATTCGATCAATAACATCGTCAATAAATGTTAGAACGAAACCTCCCAGTATAGAAAAACCTATTTTACAGAGAATCACTCATTACTTTTATTAGACTTCATTTGTTTCTTTATGTTTTGCTTTTGGTGTTTCTTGTGTAAAATGGGTGTATTTTTACATATTCTTCCTTCAGTGCTATCTCACTCAATTTATCATGAGTATAGAAACTTAGTCGTTAACTAAAATAAAAAGAAGCAATATAAACTGTATATACTACGTTAGCAAAAAAACAAATTTAATTAAAATCAAATATGAAAGCACCGACGATTCCTTTCCAAATAGTGTCTGAGATTCACTTTTATTTTTATTTAATGTTTTTTTCCTTTCTTTCTCTCTTTAAGGTACTTTAATACAATTTTCCACAGAATTTTACCTTTGTCTCGAAATTAAATTAGATACAACGAGAGAAAGAAGAGGGTGAGAGAGATGTATTCAAAAATATTTCAAACAGTTTCCAAAGTTAAGCAAACAATAGGAACTTAAATGTTCTATACTACATTCTATCTATCTATTTCTATTACTTCAACACCAGTCTATCTTCCGCGAGCAAAAATCCTTTTAGAAATTTCAAGAGTGTGACGCACATAGGTAATAGTGAAAACAGTATGCGTCAGAATATATGTGTGAGTGAATGAATGTGCATGTGTAGAAATGGCTGTATACGTGTAACCATTTATGTGTCTGGTGGTGATTTCATTTAAATTGAGACGAAGTTAAAATAGTGTTTTGACTGCAAGATTCTATTTCTATCATGACCTTCAAACAGACATTGTTAAACTGCAGCCTCTGGTAATAAACTATTAACATTTCGGTGCATGTACCTTTTATATGCTATTTTCGTTCATTTAAACTTATTAGAGTTATTTCAAAATCATTAAAGTGGGACAAATTAAGAATAAAGTGCAGTAATTTTATTAAATTTAGCTAGTGATATCATTATGCTGAAGTTAAGCAGTATAATCAGGGGAAACTAGTGATTTTCTGCGAAGAGTAATAGAAAGACAAAATGTTCAAGTAAAGGTATTTATATTATGCCTTGGGGCAAATGAGAATTCTTCAATTTCCGATAGGACCACACGCTGTTGTTGGGGGAATGTGTTAGTAGAAAAGGTACAAGAACAATTTTAGATTATTTGATTTCTAGATTGTATAACTTATGTGTATTCATGCAGTCGGTCTAAAGATAATAAATATATACCTTGTTTTATCGTCAATAAACAAAAAGGCTGTCTCGCCAGAGCTATATATACATATGTATGTGTGGGTGGGTGTGTATGTGCGTGTGTGTGTGTGTGTGTGTGTGTGTGTGTGTGTGTGTGTGTGTGTGTGTGTGTGTGTGTGTGTGTGTGTGTGTGTGTGTGTGTGTAGGTGTGTATGATGATTAACTTCTATCATTGTAAGTGAAGTAACCCTCTCCAAGAAATTGTGCTCACCCGAAATAAAAGCTGTTTTTCTTTTAGTTGCTATGACTGTTGTTGGTGAATGCCGTGGATGACCTGGTGAAGCAATGTATGTATTCCATTCATAACAAGCCCGCCTCTTTTTGCATATATTCGTGCTCATACGAGTATATAATGTATAAATATGATAGGATATAAAACAGATTTAACTGCCATTTTAGTGCATCGATTTTGAATGTAAAATCTATCTCATTGGATCGAAATGTTTCTATTCCGGTTGTAGACTCTTCTCTGTCACAGGATGGCAATAAGCTAACGGAACTACGATGAAAATCATTCCAGTGGTCTGCATCCTATATTGCATAGAACTACATCATCATCATGCATATTATACTTAAGAGGGCAGCATGTTATTTCAAGATGTTGGCTGGTCTTTCTAGCTTACATCATTAGCACCTCCATGTATAGTGAACCATCTATACATCTAATTCTACAATTATTGACGTAGTAACCGGTTGAGTACTAGTGTCGATGTAATCGCCTAGCCTCGACCAACAAAATTGCTGGCCTTGTGCCAAAATTGGAAATGAATATTGCGGAATTTCGTGTGTTGATTGTATGGGATGCACTGCAGTGGTGTAATGGTGTTCTCTGTACATATGCAGTGCATACCGAAGATACGAGGTTTAGTCTAAATAACAAAACATTATTTCTCTTTTTACTAAAGACATCAACGCAAAAACAATACAGTTTGTACATGCTGTATATAACTATTCTAATGATACGAATTTGATTTTAAAACGTTTTGTATACCCGTATAAAGCGAGATTCATTGTCATCATAATGACATACCAACTATCTATCATTCTCACTTGTAAAGTGGGTGTTTCCGAAAGCGAACGTTCAGAGAGAAAGATATCGTAAGAGAAGCTCTCCAAACCCTTACGAGAGATATTCTGGATTCTGTTCTTACTTTGTCTCGTTATTTCAGTGCAGGTGGATCTGACATTTTATTTACAATACTGCAAATCTGCACCGAAATAAATTATTACAAATGTTGATTAAGTGATCAGGTTTTTTTTTCTTTCTCTTTATCTACTCTCATTCACTCGTTGTCTTTCACTCTCTCTCCCGCTCATTCACTCTTTATTTCTGAAGAAAACACTTTCAAATAAGAGATAGTTATTAGATATCATAAATAATATACATTAATCTACAAAAGCATATTTATATGTTCAGTTGTGTGAAATGAAAAGAGATAACTGAAGCAAAATAGAAACTAAAAAATGAAAAGTAAGAAAGAAAAATGAGAACTTACTTTCGCCTGATTAAATCCTTCAGTTTTATACAAAAAATGTGATATGTCCAGCTTTTATGTTTATTCAAATCTTTTAAATTATATCCGAAATTTTTGCAGGGAAGTAAAATTTTCGTTTTATGACTTAGATTAAATCTTCAACTTCTTTTAAATATATATAGCTTTGTGAAATTCCGATTTTCAAGAAGCTTGAATATTTCATAAAGCAACACAACAATTATAAAGTACAAATATGCAAGGCTTCATTTTCAATTAAAATATGTCCATTTTTTTTCTTTATTGTAAAATACACTCCAGTTTCGAAACAAACATATATTGAAATTATTGTCTTTTTTACTTGAAACTGTAACTTGAAGTATATATACATATATATATATATATCTTCAGTTCTAGTAATCGTCCCCTCTTTAAAATAGTTAACACGTATTTTTTTTTATGCTGCTAATTTAAACTGAAATACTTCACGACAAAATTACAAGTTATAATCCAGCGTCATATATATAT
>NC_069001.1:25564513-25580679 GCF_001194135.2 Octopus bimaculoides | reverse complement strand
TATATATATATATATATATATATATATATATATATATATATATATATGTATGTATGTATCCGTGTGTGAGTGAGTGTGTGAGTGCGTGTGTGTCTGATTATGTACGCGTGTGCAAGAAGGATAATGATTACGTTTAAAATGTACACTGAAAATGTACTGTTCTCCTTCCTCTCGTGCAAACGTTCATTGGCACTCACAGTGAGGTGAGCAGGCAAATTCATAGTTATTGAAGTTAAAAAAGTCCTGTTCCATATTCCATTTGTGCCAATATGTATTTACAACTTCATATTTTGTTGCATCTACCTACTTAAGGATTGCTGTTTGAATTCTGAATCACCGTCCCACCCAATTGATGTCCATACGCCTGAGTATACAAGTATACCCTCCTCACAATACCATACATAAAATCGTGTGTGAACACGAATGCATAAGCATTCGCATATATAAACACTTAAGCATACATACACACACTCATATATATACGTACATATTCATATACATAATATATATGTACGTGTACATATACATATAAAGATATATATATTATGCAGATATATATATGTATATATATATATATATATATATATATATATATATATATATATATATATATGTATATATATATGTATATTTATGTATATAGTTAGCTTAGATAGATCGACGTCTTTAAAATCATTCCATTGTATTTCATACTTTAACTAGTTCAATTTAGTTGCTCTCCTAAGACTACATTGATTCATAGAGAAACATAATGTGTTTTTTTTTTCTTATTCACTTTTTAGATACAACAGATATTTACCGACAATGTTAATGTACATAACTAACTGCTTCCTTTCTTTCTTGCTTTTTCATTCGCTTTATGTTATTCACTTTCAATTATTATTATTTTCTTATTAATTTACTGCAAATGTTTCCTATACCACATTTGCTTTTACTCTTCTTCATTTAAATTCGATAAATGTAGCTGGATTCTTAGATGCAATCTTCAGGTCAAATACGAAAGTCAGAGTACAATGTATAGAGAGAATCAGTGAACTATACACACTTACAGACAGACAGGCACGCATAAATACATAAATATTTACATATCTGTGTATGTACGTATGATGTATGTACGTATAAATGTTCATATTCTTCCTCGTTTATTCTTTTATTACTTTCTACTCAATGGTTGTGGCCACATATAAGTGTGTGTATGTGTTTGTGAGTACAAGTGTGTCTGTGTATGTGTGTATGCGTTTAGTGTTGGGGAATAAAATTGAAGTTCACTAAGAGGGTGAAGTAGAGAAGAATGGAAAAGAAATAGATAAGCACTAACATATGTAAGACACAGGTATGGAGGTATAGCACTATAGAAATAAATGTTGAACCAGGAAATGGTCAAAGAATAAGTCAGAAAGGAAGAGAGGAAATAGAAAGGGATTGTTACGAACAACACCATTGTTTTTTTTGCAGTAAATAAGGTAAACAGACGTACACCCGCGCACACATTTTTATATTGGTACATGTGGAGCAGTGACAAAGAGGTAGTCGATTAAGAATGGCGGCAGAACTTAGCAGTACATTATACCTCATCGATGTGCTGGACGGTGCCCCCACCCTTGGATTCTCGGTACTGCATTAGGATCCTCTACTGAATACTTGCCTCAGTGTTATTTTCAAAATTTGCCCTATCCTGAGATGAATCCAATTTAGATAAGGTATATATTTATCTCCATATTTACCCACTTCACTTTCAAACTTGCTCAAAACTAGAATCTATCGGTTGGTGGCAATATATTCACAACCCCTGTACTCTTTCGGTTTCAATGCAATTTTGCTTTCCGTCAATTTCCCTTACAGTCTGCCAGCAAATCTGCATTCTTTCTTGCATCCTTTATGTGCTAACCTTGACTCCTACACCTCGGCCAACTTGGTAGCAGACATTGAACAGATTTTGACAAACGAAAATGATCAGGTTTCATGTCCATCATCACCGTTTCTGCTACCTTCGTCAGCTGCACTTTCTCATCCTTTCACACCACACAATCCCCTGCAATTGCTAATGTCCAAAGAAATATAAAGCAGAGGAAACATTCTCGTATTTTCTCTCTGTAATGACCCTAGATTCAAAATTTTCATTTTTTCTTTTTACTTCCATTATCTTCATTCATTTAAAGTAACCAACAAAACGGGTCCTCCACTTACTGTGAACTTCGTTGTATTTCTAACAATAAACTACATGTTTCAAAACGTGCACAACTCATCTATGGCACTTCCCAGTTCTTGAAAATTCACATAAATGGTGTAAAGGAGCAACATGCAAATCGATTCTGTTTAATATCAAACTAGTTCGTTCCACGGGTCGCATCTCTCTTCCAAATCGTTTCATAGTACCTACACCAGTTGAATTTCGAACTATTTACTTTTGTTACCTTTTTTTCTTATCTTCTCTCTCATGCCGTGCATTACTACGTCCAGCCTGTCCTTTTTATCCTGTGTCATGAGCAACGGTTTTTTTTTTGCAGGAGGCTGCACTATATACCCCAGTTTGCACCGCACTAAAAATCTCCATCTAATTCGCCCATTGAATGTTGCATATAGCGCACTCTACCTTTGTCCAATAAGAGTTGGAGGACATTTCTTGATTCGCTGATAATAATAATAAACAAAACTCACTCGCTCCGTATTCAAATTCTAGACTATCACATGTCAACGGAAAAAGTAATATCCTTAACCACACAGAGATGCACCCAATAATATTACTGGTAATGCCTCTAGTATATATTTGCACTATGTGTTTCACACACGAAACAGCGACTTCATGCAAACAACTGCCGCACTTCCCTTGGAGGCAAACCAATTTAAGAAGATTATATCTTTACCTTTTCCGCAATAATTATCCAATCAGCCCGTTTAAGTCTATCGTAAATATCGTTCGGAAGCCCTCTACCACTATAACTATCCCACAACATAACACAAAAACACGCGCGCTCAGTGAGAGAGGCGGGGAGACAGGTGTAGATAGAGAGTTTGACAATTATAGACATTGATAACATGTTTATACTTCTATATCTGGGTTTTATTAAACCACAACAGAAATAACAGGCGTCCACCATTGAAAGAGTAACTGGAGCTGATAGGAAAATATTCTGGAAAATAAAGCAATATACAAGAAAGAAAGAAATAGGTTGATGTATGCTGAGGAATTAATATACACACATATTACTACTACTACTACTACTACTACTACCAGCACCAGCACCACCACTACTACTACTGCTAATACTGTTACTAGTGTTCCTGCTATGACTACTAGTATTACTACCACTACAGCTGTTGCTGCTGCATTACTCTTCCTGGTGGTAATATCACTATTACTGTTGTTGCTGTTGGTACTACTACTATTAGTACTAATGCTGCTGCTCTTCTAACCATTAGTCCAATTGCTGCTGCTGCTGCGTTGGTATTTTTGTTGCTGATTTTGCTTCTTAAATGAAGACAAAAGAACATGTTGGCGTTCGAGATGATCATGATGGTGGCGGTGGTGGTGGTGGTGGTGGTGGTAGTGCTGGTGGTACTGGTGCTGATGGTGGTGGTGGTGGTTTTGGTTGTGGTGGTGATGGTGGTTTCGGGAACGGTGATGGTGGCGAGGATAATGTAGAAATGTTGAAGACTAAAAGAACAGTAACCTTCACCGCCGCCGCCGCCACCACCGCCACCAACAACACTGGTACTACTGCCGCCGCCACCAACACCACTACCAGCATCTTCACCAATTCTAGAAAGAAGAAAAACCGTCGCCGCTGCCGCACCACCACTACCACCGACAACAACAACAAGAGCAACAGCAAAGAACAAATCATCTACAAAGCGAACCAGAAGTACAAGAGAAACTGCAATGCCGCTGTAGAAACGGAGAGGAGGTAGCTAAATGGTAGAGAGAAGTCAGCAAAAGGGCATCTTTCAACAACTACCTACCTATCATTTTCATACGATTCTAAAAGATGAAACAAAATTGGTTATATACGCCGCCAGTCTTTAAGGTCGTAGAAAAGATAGAGATCTATTCCATCCACACGTCTAAACTCTATGTAACTAATACATCTAGCTACTTATTTCTTTCCTGCCTTTACGTTTTATATAGATTTATACACACACACACATATATATATATATATATATATATATATATACACACACACACACATATATATATATACCTTTTCTTTTTTTTTTCTACGTCTTACATAAAAGTTTTTCTTTTATTATTATTATCGTTCATTATATCTTTGGCAA
Organism: Octopus bimaculoides; assembly: GCF_001194135.2. Lineage (NCBI taxonomy): Eukaryota > Metazoa > Mollusca > Cephalopoda > Octopoda > Octopodidae > Octopus > Octopus bimaculoides. The sequence goes on along the minus strand of NC_069001.1, from coordinate 25,576,401 downwards.
ACGTTACTATAATTTTCAGATTATGCATACATATATACATGCATACGTATTTCTGGCTTGTTTTCCTTTCCTTGCTTTTTGCCTTCATCTTCCCTTTCTTAGCCATAGTTCGTTTACAGGCAAATCCAGGCCAGACAAGAAAGTTCGGAATTAGTTCTCTCTCTCACTCTTTTTCTCTCTCTCATTTTTATAAATACTTTCCCTAATTTCGTAGATTTCCAACCAATTCTGTTAAATAGAATTTATATTCTTGATATAATACATTTTTTTCTTTTTCCTTCGAAATTTCCTATGCATCTTAATGCAAAAGCAGAGTTTTCTTCAGCATTTTTTTTTATTTACTTTTAATGTCTTAGGCTTTTATTATTTTTCTGATTCTTATTCTTATTTGTTTTCCCTTTCCATTTCATTCTCGATGCTGAAATGGAAGTTTCCTGCGGGTTAATTTCGTAAGGGTAATGAGATATAGGCGACAGAATAGGTTTGAATAGCATATTCACGGCGCATTATGTAAGGATCACGGCTATTATGAAGGACAAAAGAGAGGTTGAGCAAATTTGAGAGTGTATCGACCCCCAGAGGCAAGAGTTTATTGCTTTCAAATTTTTTTTTTCTCCGATGTAATTCTACAAATCGTATAACACCAATAGTATTCAAAATCAAGGCTACACTTCACAGATTGCATATCGAAATTAAGAATAACCATGTATGACTAGAGCATAAAAACTACACATATAAAACACGCTGCTTCTGCAGACGGTCTTATAATGGGGAAATCGAAACTCTTCAAACATCAAACACAGTTGCCTGAGAAAACTTAAATGAAACGTAAACATCGGGAAACATCTATGTGAGGAATTGCAACGCATAGTGGAAACGAGACGCTGTCTATATGCTTGAAATAAAATCTTTCAGAATGGGTAGAAATTCACGATGTAATCTTTAGAATCCTAAAACGCAGTGCATATACAATTTTTCTAAATAGCCAGATAGGTAAACCCAGTGCTCAATATGGCTACCTCTGCCCACAAATTTAATGTTGATTGTAATAGGATTGGCCCACAGGCATATGGCGTAGTGTTTCAGAGCGCGGGTTACTAACCCCAAGATTCCGAGTTCGATACCAAACAGTGACCTCAACAATAATGATGATAATGATGATAATAATATTAATAATAATGATATCGAAAAATACCTGAAGAATGAGAACACAGGTTCGAAATTTCCCCATGACACCTGATGAAGGCTGGAGGGTATATCAGCCGAAACGTTGTATTAACACCAAACAAGATGAGAACAAATATCTGTCAAGTGTAAATAATGTAGGATTGGCTGAGTTCGAAATTACACATTACATCTTTTGATTAAATAATACTTTCTACTAAAAAACAAAGGTCCTGAAATTTGTTGGGAGGCGTGTAGGCGATTTCATCGACGGCATTAATTACACAACTCGTATTTATCTTATCGTCCTCGCAAAGCAAAGTCAATTTCAGCGACAATTTTGTTTAAATAACTAAATGTCATCTATTTAAGTAACAGCTATTCATGTGTAAAATTTCCAGACAATATATTCTTTTCTACGCTAGGCACACGTCCCAAAATTTTGGGCTGGGACCAGTTGATTAAATCAACCCCAGTACGAAATTAATTCTTAATTTATCGACCCCGAAAGGATGAAAGGTAAAGTCGACCTCGGGCGAATTTGAACACAGAACGTAAATACAGACGAAATACTGCTAAGCATTTCGCCCGGCTTGCTAACGTTTCTGCCAACTCGCCGTCATATCTAAACAATATATTAAAAACGTGCAGTACAACGATAGTAACCTATTGCTCATTTAGATGTTTCCAGGATATATAGCAGATATTTTGTGGTTAGAAGTTTGTTTCCCAACCGCATGGTTTCCATTTCAGTTCCCTCCAGTCCTTACGGTGTGGTAACTACAGCAAGTTTCTTCTACTATAAAAGCGGGCCGACCGAACCGTTGTGAGTGGATTTTGTAGACAGAAACTGAAAGAATCCAGCCGTAGATATAACCGTATATGGATGTGTGTTTACATGACTATCTGACTGTGTTTGTCCATAATACACTGCTTGGAAACGGGTGTTGGTTTGTTTACGTCTCCACGAATTAGTAGTTCAGCAAATATAGATCGATAGAAAAACTGCCTGCCTTTGAAAAATAAGTACCTTTGTTGATTAGTTCGATATAAATCCGTTAATTCGTTGCCCCAGCATGACCGCAGTGCAATGATTGACACAAATAAAAGATAAATGATAAAAGATTTGTAGATTAAATTAACATCTCGAGAAAATTTATAAGCATATTACAAAGACACAATAAGGTTATTAATATATATTTAGGTAAGATCAACCTGCTAAGAAGATTACTTTCGTTAATTTCAACTTATAATCATAATGTAGATGGAAACGAGTCGTCGAGATTTGTGCTGTTGATTCGTGTTGATTCTTAAATGAAGACAAAAGGAAATGCTGGTGATGGTGGTGGTGCTGCTACTGGTGTGTGGGTTGGTGGTGACGGTCGCAGCGGCGGCGATTTCAAGAACTGTGGTGGCGGCGAAGATGATGTAGAAATATTGAAGACGAAAAGAACATTAAACTTCACCACCAACAACAACAACACTACCACCACCAGCACCACAACCACCGCCGACACCACCACAACCACCATCAATCACCTCCACCACTGCTAGCAATAAAAACTATCACCGCCGCGATGTCTACTTATGCATACATTGTTACTGATGTATGACGAGGTTAATGCGATTATTTTTGCCAAACGGTTCCAGATTGTGCCCAATCGAGCAGACATGTGACTGAATGAAACCAGCCATCCAATAAGTTTCAACAAATGTTGCAGTATTCATGTCAACCTTCCAACCTCAAGACAGATGCTTGGAGTTATTAAAGTTGTATAGCTGGTTATTTCAGCCTGTGTAGCAATGGCTAAGAAGAGTCTCGTATCAGCATGTCAATTAGAAGCAGGCATCTCAATTTGCGTTGAAGTTACATTCACAATTCAGGAGTCTATGTTATGTAGTCAAATTAGTGAAAGTTTTAACTAACTTTGATAGAAATAGATTAACCTTGCTTAACTTATGAGATTCTTAAATTTCTTTATGCTTGAATTTCTTAAATTATGAGGAACCTATTTCAAAGATCAAAGTTAGTAGATTTAATAACCGTTTTGTATATATTCTACTTTGACCGTCATTCTGAGATGCATTCTGACCAGATTTCGGTTCAGAAATTTAGCTACTTTTCACACGTCTTGAAGCTTTGTGAAATCGGTCGTACACACAGGTCTTCTGACACTGTTTCAGCTACTTATGAAAATTGTAGTTAAAATGATTCAAGACAAAATTAAATATATTTTATATATAATAAGGAATTCCTAAATATGCCTTACAAATTAATATATCGAAGTCCCTTGCGTGTGTGTGTGTGTGTGTGTGTGTGCGCGCACGTGATTGTACGAGGGGATGCGGAAAAGTTCCTGGCTTTGAGTAAAATAAAACGCAGGACGATCAGCTAATTATGATTGTATTGAACATATTTCCCCCCAGATTCACACATGGTCGTTCAGTTTTTCTAAGCCCTTCAAAAGAACTAGGTAGTTTGGGCCTCCAACGAAGTTTTTCGTGATGCCCTTGAAGCCAGGAATTTTTCAGCACTCCCTTGTATGAGATTCTATTAGTGTACAATTAGAGTCTATATTTATCTCTTTCGAATTATCTTCCTACGGTAATTCCACTGGAGATCCGCGCATACACATGTTTGTGGGAAAAAGAATATATGCGTTAGTCGAAGGTAACCACCATTTTCTTGAGCCTTGAGTAGAGTATGCTCAATTAGATGCACGCTGACCAGATTTCGGTTCAGAAATTTGACTACTTTTCACATGTGCTGAGTTTTTGTGAAACCGCTTATATACACTTGTCTTCCTACAGCTCCAAAGAAAAAGCATTAGTTAAATGATTCAGGTAAAAATTATTTTTTATCTATTATATATATTTATTTATTTATTTATTTGTATATAAGAACAAATTCTTAAATACGTCTTTCGAATTAATATATCTTAAAACAAAATATATAATCTTAATCTAAGACTGATACAGCTTCAAACTAACTAAAATATCTCAAACTTGAATTACATACAGCAAAGACAACATTATATTCACGTATCTTTTACTGTTAGTGTGTTTAGATGTAATTCGCAGGAGATATCCTTCCTATTTCTAGCTTTTGGACAGACCGTTTCGAGACACACTTGTGAGCGTGTAATAATAATCCTCCAGTGAGATTGTTTCTATGTAATGGTATGCATGTATCTTTTATGAGTTTCGGTCATTAAAGTACGGCCGTGCTTAGGCATGGCTTTGAAAAACTTTTAGTCGGATGAATCGACTGAAGTCTTAATTGTTATTTAAGCCTGGTACTTCTTTTATCGGACTATTTTTGCCGAACCGTTAAGTTACGTGGACGTAAACAAATTACAACAGCTTTTCAAGCTGTGGTGGGAGACAGACACAAACGCAAAAGTGATTTAAAACGTCATTCGAATCATGAGTCTCTTTTTAGGTTGACACCGTATGTCCAGTATTAGCTTATATGATCTATCTTTATATCTAATGACTTCACGTTTCGTCGAGCAATGTTTCAATACGATCGGTTAAGTTACTTTATGGTGATACCACTGTATGAATGCAATCCAACGACTGAAATCAAGGTAAAACTGTTCGTGTGAGGCTCTGTTTAAACAATTGCCGATACGAGCAATAAGTAATTATTCACTTTTTAAACATGGTAGATTTAATATGACACATGTATTTACTTACTAAATTGAACAACGAATATCCAAGTGAGTGATTGTTAAAGATTAAATGCCAAATCTACAAAACAAATAATAGAAAGATTTCGACAAAAAATACACAATGTCTAGACTAGAATCGATTAAGAATTTTTGACTTTGTTAATTTCACGACAGCCAAAGTAGACGTGACTAATGCTGTGCGAAAAAGCGATTTAAAACGTCAATGGAATTATGTTAAAATTTTATTAGTTACTACAATCGGATTTCGCACAGAAAGGAGGAGTCATAAAACTAATTCTCTTCCGAAGAAAAGAGGTGTCATAAAAACTGGAAAACATGCAAGGAAGGTCATCTCCCGTAAATTACTTCTTCGTATCACATACTGTCCACTTAAAATTCCGAAAAACACATTCAAAATATGTGTATGTTTGTGAAGGAGGTGAGTCGTCAACATCGTAACCATAGCGGCATTTCGTTCGTCTTTATGCTCTGAGTTCAATTTCTACCGAGGTCAGCATTGTCTTTCTGTTTTTTTGGAGTACCAGTTGAAGACAAGGTAGATGTAACCGACTTATCTCCCCCACTCCGACGTTGCTAACCTTGTGCCGACATTTGAAACCAATATGTGTATATGTGAACGTATTATATGTGCTTATGTATGTGTGTGTTATGACTAACTTTGTATTTTACAGGAGGTTGTATACTTTCTGCAATGATCAGTTCTTTTGCAGAGTAATATTTAAAATCCTATTTTCGAGAAAATGAAATGTATTTAGATAATCTCTGTTCTAATATATTGGTTCGAGACCGAAGCAGTACACGAACCAAAACTTTAGTGTCTATCGCCACTTTAACGTGGCTGTTCTCTGAGAGATGATGTTACTGCTATTTTAACCCCAGGAAGACATCTCTTCCAGGTGTTTAATTCAGTATACTCTCCGCACGTTGGAGATAACTCCTACCACCTTCGCTTCGAGACAAACAGACCACGTCATTTCAATTTTGTTGGATTTCTTCGGTGGTGTGCACTCGTTTGCTAAGCATGGCAGTAGATTAAACTCGTTTGCAAAATATTGAAAATACAATGTCATACAATCAACTCTTAACACATGTCCCGTGACTTAGTTTTACATTCTGAAATGCATAACCATACACCATGGCTGTCTATGATTTTACCCCTTATACTTCTTGTCATTGATTGTGTTTGGTGAGGAGGGGGGATTGAGTGTTTAAATCCTGTTATATATTTTATCTTTTATTTTTTTATTTGCTTCGGTCATTGAAGTCCAGCCATGCTGTAGCATCGCCGTAAAGGGTCTAGTCAAACAAAACGGGCCCCCAGTACTTACATTTTAAAACCTATGATTATATCATTCTTTTCCTGACAAACCACAATATACAGGAACTTAAACACAGATGGTGGGGCACAAACACAAAGACACATATACCTATTCGCACGCATAAACAATGGGCTTCCACGCAGTTTCCATCTACCACATTCACTCTCATGTGGCAGACGCATGCTGTGTAGTGGGATTGAACACGAAGCTACGGGGTTGTAAAGCAAGCTTCTTAGCCTCAACACATCCCTGCTAATGCCTAGAATCTTTTTGCTGTGTGTGTGGGGAATTATGGTGAAATTATTCGTCAATTTCACTAAAGTTTTGTCAAGTATGTTTCTTCAATTATAAGATATGCGCTCACAGAATGTATGCTAGAATGTTGTATTGATTTTCTAAGAGATAATGGGATTCATAATTGAATTTTTTTTTTTCTTGTGGATGGCTATATTTACGTGTTGTTTTGGTCAAGATTAAATCTTTCTCTACATATTTGTCTGAGAGTGAATTTTATATTTCACATGATGAACTGTTTTATGGTTTGGTGAGATTGAAAACTGTATACTGTTGGAAAATATCATTGTATCTTATATCTTTTACCTGTTTCATTCATTTGAATGTGGCCATACTTGGACAGTGACTAATCGACACCAGGACTTATATTTAAGCCTGCTACTTATTCTATTTGGTCATTTTGCCGAACCGCTAGTTTACGAGCATGTAAGCACACCATCACCAGTTGACGAAAGGTGGTGGGCACAAACATAAACTCAACTACACACACACACATGCGCATATACGTCAATCAAATTCACTCACAAGCCATTGGTCAGTCCGAGGCTATAGTCCGAACCAGGTACCATGAGGTTGTGAAGCAAACTTCTTACTACACAGCTACTCGTACGCCTATCATTATATATGATTTTTCTTTATGAGTTAAAATGTTGTTCATCTTGTGGTTAATGTATGTAGTATATCCAATAGAATATCTGCGGGTTATTTTAGCGTGCGATTTACCTCAGTATCCGTTGTAAACTTTAGTAAAGAATCTGATGCAGGTTACGATTAAATTTAGTTTTAAGGATTACGTTTAGATTTAGTGTTCATGGTTAGAGTTAATTTCGGATTTACGATTAGAGTGAGTTTTAGAGTAAGGGTTTAGAGTTGGTGTTAGGAGTTAGGGTTAGAGTTCAGTGTTAGAGCTAGAGTTTCGTGTTAATTTTAGGGTTACGTTTAAGGTTTGATTGCACCCTGAAGTGTAAATGACCAGGATAATCACGCGCCAAAATGACACTGACTTGTGTAAATATAAATTTGGTTGTCTTTTTAATAAACTTTCACTTCTGTTTACATCAATTTAAGTGCGTGTGAGTGTGTGTGTATGTATTGTGTGCTTCTGCGTGTGTGTGTGTGTGTTTGTATTAGTCTGTGGTTGCGCGAGTGCGTGTAGTTACGAAATTTGTCTTTCAAGTGATTTAAATTCTGTTCATTTCTTAAAGAGTTACTCCTGTTTTCTGCTGTGTTTTGGGCTTACACCAATGTAAAAACCTCAATCTATTATTTACTTTAGTTTCATATTCATACTATACTCTCCAATGTTATTTAACAAAGATTGCCATTTAATGTGCACTTAACTTATGTGGTTTTCATAACATTATTTCATATTATATTATCAAGCATTCGTAAGAAATTATTCGTTCCATTCTTTAACAATACTTAATATCGTATGAATACTTATAGGTGATTTCATTTCATAATTCCATTTTCTCAAAGCACTTCAAATGTTTTTAATAACAATTCAAGGCATACAAATATAAACACAACTAAATTTGTCGCATCTCTGTTAATATTGATCATATTTCAAGAGACTCTTAAATTTCCTATGTAAAATTCGTCGAATGCTCCTCGTCTTTCTGAGACAAATATGGATAAAAATAAATCATTGTCAAATATGATCATTTCTAAATTATTTCGAATACATACATACGTACAAACATGTATGTATGTCTGTGCACACACACACACACACACACACACACACACACGCACGCACGCAAACATACAAACACACTCACACACAAATATTAATGTCTGTTTTCAAAACCATTTTACATAAATCTCACGGGTTACTCTTATACGTTTGTAGAGCAAAGATCTTTTTATTCTTAAGTGAAAACGTTCTTCATAGTGGCTTCGAAGTTTCAGGCAATTAACCTCGTCTGAGGATGGCTCAGCTGGCTTAAACTTCGAAGTCACTAACAGCAACATTCTTGTTTCAGAATAATATATATATATAAGTATGTGTGTGCGTGTTCTGTATATGCATGTGTGTATATGTGTGTATCTGTCTTTGTATGGGTGTGCGTGCTTGTGCGCGTCTGTGAATCTGCTTCTTGTTCGAGAGTCTCTATGTGCAATCGGTTGCTGAAACAGTTATGTAAATATTTGGGAATGCTCATTTCGCCAATAAACACACGTACTATTTGACTTACACTTCAATGTTATTGCTATTAGTTATTGGTGCTTCTATCACATCTCCTTCGTCGCCAAGACTGTAACCTCGTCAAAAGCCGTTTATTCTTCTCTGTGTTTATAGACACAGAGATAGTAATAAGGTGTACAAAGGAGGGTTCTTTGTGGTTCTCGTCACTGTTTCTAATTATGCTTAAAAAGATTTTTTTAATGTAATATATAGATGTAATCTTTGACGCTCTATCCGAATTTGTCATTTATCTATTCCCGAAAAATGTTGCGAAAATGTTACAGATGTTCAGAGTTTGATCATTTTCAGAATTGTCAGCCAATCAGAATAATAGCACTTTCATTGCCTCTTCCATCATCGCAATAACAGTCAAAACATTAAAATATATACGAATGAAATTAACGTTAAAACATTTACGAGCAAATTAAATATTTAAAGCTACGAACCAACAAACCAACTGGGATTGCTAGAAATAACAGTAAAAACATTGTTTAAAACAGACATACATTAGTGAAAAATATTCAAGAACGAAAGTTTGTAATACTCTCTAGGATTTCACAAAATAAACTAGCTGGCCCCGTGCTGTCAAAAATGACGGCTAATTCGATATATAAATATCGATGGTAAATCAAATTAATACACTGTCAATGTTATCTAGTGGTTGTCTTTACACATACATATACACACACACACACACACATTCACATACTGTCCTTTTACATACACACATATACTCACAGAAATGAAACGCTCCCCCTACCAGTTTGCCATCCCTACCAGTTTGCCATCACCCCTACCTTTCTCATGCATATGTTGTGAACGAGAAAAACACAAGATTATTATTATAGTAGATTATCTTTCTCGTATCTCCTTTTCTTCCTGCGCAGCATCTTTGTTCACCAGGGCAACAGATTTTTTCCGTCAGGGTGATGTGAAAAATACACGCTTCTGATTGGCTATAATACCCAAATTTGGCAACTTTTAAAAACTAGTATTTTTTTTATTATAGATGTATAGGTAAAATGAATTTCATTTTCATAATTAGTACACAAAACTTCCTTTTTATACCAAATTTGCAAAAGAATTGGACCAAACTTGTAAACAGTGAAGAAAACCACAAAGATCCCAAAGGAGCCATCGCAAAATGGCATGAAAGGGATTTGTCCACTGTACAGAAATCATTGAAGAGTATAAAAAGGATTAATCAGAAGATGTGTAAGGCCAAATAAAAGTATGGCATCCAATAATTCCAGACTTTCATGGCCATCAGCGCTACGGCCGTTGTCGAACTATTTAGAAAAGTTTTAGAATAAGAGAATCTAAAAACAATTAGTAGAAAAGCTAGGAGCTTCCTCAAAATCTCTGACCATAGAACATACTCTTTTGGAAGAAACAACTGTCATGATTAAAAACTGTATAGGGTGTAAGATAAGCACCCAGTTAAACAGTTAAACTAGAAATGCAATCTATAGAATGTGCAGAGAGCCGGTGCAAAAACATTGCAGTGATATATGTTTCAAAGTCAACCTGTTTTATAGGAGAGAGGGATAGTTGCGATAACTCAAGGCGAAAGGGTCGTAGGTGCCACACTGAGCCAAGCTAGACTATAAAGGTACAATATATAATAGAAATGTAAACACTCTTGCCACACAGAAATCCGAATCGTCAGTGACACAATATGGGGGCTGCACACATGATAACATGTGTGACTTAAGGACTGTGCTTGTCCTACACCACCGTTTCACAACCGGTATTGGTATGGTTATGTCCCTGTAACATGACGGTTTGGCAAGTGAAATCGATAGAATAATCACCAGTTTTTAGAATTTGAACTGGGGACGACTAATTATTATTCAAGGCAGTGCCTCAGTCTAGCCAAGATCCAATTACTGAAACAAAGATTTATGTCTCCCTGAACACGTACTTCCTCAATGTCTTGCGAGTGAAACTTGCACCCCACTCTTAGGTGGCGTTTCCTGTATCTTTCGTAATTGTTTTAATCAGCTCTACATGACTTGAAATTTCATGGCAGCGTCAGCCGAAATCGTATAAAGAGTGCTGGATTTGTGCGAAATCCAGCATGTCATGTAGGTGTTAAACCTCTGTTGGTCTAACTCAGTTCTCATGGATGCTTTCAGAGGGTTAGATATTTCCCTTCAAACTAATTTCCTAACCCCTAACTTCCATTTCGAATTTAAATGTTTTTGTTGGACATATCACATATTGCTTTTAGTGACATCAGATAATGTAATATTTTTTGTACAGAAATTCATAAAATAAAATGTTCTGCTATTTTTATTTTTATTGATTAAAATGCAAGCATAATGCTCGTGTTTATCACGTATTATACTCCTACTTGATATTTTATCGGTAATTTTCCTAAATTTTTATTAACCAAAACTGCAGATCTTATCTATTACACGATTTAGCTAGTATATCGCTATCAACTTGCATGCTGATTGATCTTAAAATTATTTGGATTCGTTAATGGAAATTTTAAGAGTAACCGGAAGATTTAATCTTAGTTTGTGTTACTCGTTTTTCTGTATTTTCTCTTGTTTTCACCTATTTTCAGTACATGCAAATGCATCGTAAGATGATCATGTTTGATATCAAGCTGAAATATCCTCACTTGCATATTCTAGTCAGTTAAATGCGTGTTTGTTTGCAACATTTCTATTTTATTTATCAATAACATATTAGTTATAATTTACGTGTAATATACTAAAAATTGATCCTCATGTTATCCTGTTTTCATTGAGTAATGGGGAAATGTTACTTGCTATCATAAACCACTTATCGCCCGGAACCTCAGTAATTTAACCCTCAATTAACAGAATTGTCAGGTCCACAGATCTTCGTCATATGTTGACATGACTTGCATCGCTTTGCAATTACATTCGAAATCACCGGTAATATTGCAGGAATAGCTTCTTAAAACATGGTATACTTTTTCAAATCGGTATTTCAAGAATTTCTTTTTCTGTTTAAATACCTCGGCATTGTATATCATTGTGAAATACAATTTAGTAAATAAACGCTATATATATATATATATATATATATATATATATGACCTACGTTGGACCCCTTATTTGCATAATAACTGAACCTGGAGCTTAACTATGGTCTATCCACACCAATTACTCACCATTACCTGAAACCTCTGGGTCCAATTGACACCACTTTCGCTCATCGCCCATAACCTATATATATATATATGTATAT
>NC_069001.1:25555681-25564467 GCF_001194135.2 Octopus bimaculoides | reverse complement strand
TATATATATTAGGTTGAAGAAAAAGTTCGTGTCGTGTTAAAATAATGTTTCTTTCAATATATATCATTTTGGTCTGTGTGTTCATGCAGTTCATTATTTTAACACGGCTCACTAAATTTTTCGGAATTATGTGTATATTAGAGCCATAATAATAAAGATATACAATTTAGTACAAAATAAGGTTGTGTTCGTTCAACATGTTTGAAGTAAGAACCGGTTTCGCATTGCTCATCAGGCTGAGAGATAAAAAAGATATATCGTTAAGAGGAAAAATATATTGGAGATAAGTGTTCACTCATTTATTTTGCAGTAGAGGGGAGGTAAATCTGTAATTTTTTATTTTTAATATTTCTTTTGTGTTCTCTATTTTATATCTTACATTAGATGGGGTAAGTCCTTTAATTTTAATATGGGTTCATATTTAATTCTGGCTTATATTTTTTGGTAGGTGAGGCTTCTCTATTCAGTCTCAATTGTGTTTAGGTCCAGAAGGCAACTTCATAAAATGAGAAAATTACGAATTGTGGTTACTGATAGATTTTAAAACGTTAAGAAAAGCCAAACACAACATCACATCTAACCTAAAAGCACTACCTTATATATCCTCATACAACCCCAGAAACAAAGGAGATTTCAATATCAACGTCCCAATTCTTCCAAAAATTCATATGGACACCAAACTTAAATTAATTCCCAATTAAGTACTGGGGTCGATCTAATTGACTGGCCCCCTCCCACAAAAATTTCGGGCCTTGTGACTGGAAAATAATGTTTACTTTCGTTTTATCACAGCTATCACGTGCAGTTCTCTTTTGTTGACTGGGTGAGAGTGAACAAATTTTAAACTTGTATAATACTTCTCGAAATTTTTCTTAAATTAATTAATCTGAAACTCGTATTCAGCGTCAAAAAATACATCAAGATATACATACATGCAAATATTTGTGTGTACGTACATGTACACACACAAATATATAGAATTTGATATACACTGTATTAATTAAGAACTAGAAGTATTTCGTTACCATTGGAACATACTAGCAAATCTACCCATCTACGACGGAGATATAAAATGAGGGAGGGAAGTCATAACAGCAGTATATACTGAGAAATGTGTAAATGGACTTGATAGATTACTGGGTGATGCCTTAGAGAAATCACATTATTATTGGTGATACAACATTCTATTGCAGCTATATGATTTGTGTTTGGGACTAAGTGACATATGATGACGATTCACTCCCGAACTGAAATAGACTCCCAGCCTCTGTATCATGAATTATGAGGTGGACAACTTCTAATGAACGCAAGAGCATCTTTCTATCACTATATAAATTGTTGTTGTTGGTACTCCGTCGCTTACGACGACGAGGGTTCTAGTTGATCCGATCAACGGAACAGCCTGCTCGTGAAATTAACGTGCAAGTAGTTGAGCACTCCACAGACACGTGTACCCTTAACGTAGTTCTCGGGGATATTCAGTTTGACACAGTGTGACAAGGCTGACCCTTTGAATTACAGGCACAACATAAACAGGAAGTAAGACTGAGAGAAAGTTGTGGTGAAAGAGTACAGCAGGGTTCGCAACCATCCCCTGCCGGAGCCTCGTGGAGCTTTAGGTGTTTTCGCTCAATAAACACTCACAACGCCCAGTCTGAGAATCGAAACCGCGATCCTATGACCGCGTGTCCGCTGCCCTAACCACTGGGCCATTGCGCCTCCACTATTATATAAATAGCATTGAGAAAAAATGTTATTTAGATATACTTCTATCTTAGTTGTTTACATTATTTTACGCTTTTTTATACTGTTTTACATTCAATGTTTACGAATTTCCATATTCAAATTATGAATCGTGTACGGAGGGATATGTGTATGTCTTTGTATGTGTATAACCTCTTAAAATATTACGCTTCCCAATAGAATAACGGTGAAAATCACAAATTTTGGCGAATGTTGTTTTCTTGGCCGGTAGGGCGTACAGCGCTGAACAAGTCACTTACCTGAAATCGGAAGATGTCTTGCTTCCTCTATTTGATAGGGCAGTAATCCCCAAACTATTTTAATATCATTAAATCAAGATATATAAAGTAATACGATATATTTCTCCTCCGCATTCACTGAATGATATCACTTAACATATTTTGCCAACTATTCACTTGAATTTATGAAAGATTTTGGCAAATAGTTTTCGGTGATACTTCAGGATGTTTTCTACTGCATTATCTGTAATATATACTTTAAAATTATCTGTTCTGACTTAGGTTTGAGGTCAGCGTTTTGGTACAGGCATTAGGAATAGATTTAGGGTAACGGTTAGGTCTTAGTGCAAGGTTTATGTTTACCGTTAGGGTCAGTCTTAGATTTATGGACTGGGTTAAACTGCACGCAAAACTGTATGTGGGCAGGTAGATGGGACACTTATGTCACACCCGTTTTCTCAATTATACATACTGCAATATTCTGAAAACTCTTCAATATTATGTGATCCTATCTCTCTCTGTGTCTTTCTTTCTCTCTCTTTCAATATCTCTCTACCTCTCACTTTTTCTCTTTCGCTCTTTCTCCCTCCCTCCCCTTCTCTCTGTCTATATGTCTCTTTTGTTTATTTATATTTGTGTATTTCGTTATTATTTTGTAAATAATTATTCTTATTCTATTCACTTCGAAATAAAGCATGGTATTAGTTTTATATTTCTTATGCCCTTTCTTTCGTCATAGAAGTTTAATGCGCACACGTTTGTTCTTTTGCTCTTCGTTTCTTGAAAAATAAATGTTGGTACTCAAATTGAAAAGGTTGAATTGATCTATGCTAACACTATATTATGATAACATCGCAAGTACAATATATATTTACAACAAGAAACAATTACAACACAGCTCTAGACATAATAAAAGAAAACTCAATAGAAAAGTATTAAGAAGTAATACATTCATATATTGTAGAACACCCCTCAACCCACCCCTGAGATAGATGATACATGAGGAATTAATATTATATATCACAACACAAGGCTACATTTAGAACAGAGACGACATCCACTTTTCACAAGCAAAGTGATCCCGTCAGCGATGATGCGTCGAAGCAGGAGTTTATAATAGTCGAATTCTCAGTATAAAATCTATCTATAAAAAAAAAAAAATAAATGTAGTATCTCCATGAAAGAGATCTACCCACTATACGAATGAACTAAACAAAAAAAACTCTCTATTCTGTATCCTGAAGATGAGGTTGTGCTAACCTGGTAATATTTATGAAAATCAACTGTTGGACTTCATTTATTCCAAACGAACTAATGCAAATGAAATGTTGAAAAGAAAACTCTAATACACTTAATTAAATTAGCACTTTGTTGTTTATATATAATATCTAAAATATGATATATGATACACACACAGACAGAGATACACAAACACCAACACACACACCATCCTTGCGCTTTAACTTGTTTAGCATGCGCTTTGAAAAGATCGAAAGATCCTTGATTGTCGCATACATGAACCGAATCGTCCGCATCACGTATGACTTGTATTTAATGCCTACATGCACAGCTCTTCTGATGGTGCATTCTCAAACCTTGAGGTTCTTCGCATGGCTTTGACTGATCTTCTGTGGATGGTATCGCTTGTTTCTTGGGAATTTTGTACAAAACTATGTGTTCTGAGAGTGGATCTCACTCGTTGCATGAGTTTTACGTTCAGCTGCTGATGTTGACTCTCCAACAGCAGCTACTTAGATAACGAAGGAGAGGGCAACATTCCTGAAGCGCACTATCTCTGTATCACAACGATTACAGTGTGTTTTTGCATTTGCTGACTCAATGTGATGCCTGATGTTATTTATATGAAAAGTAAAGTTACAAAAACTTTCAAAAACAGTTAAAGCTCCTGAAAGAGTTGTCCTCAAAATATTGATGGACCGTATATATACATACTTACACACACATACGTGCATAAATACACACAGACTCACTCATATATATACATGAATACACACGCACGCGCGCGCACACACACAGACACAGACACACACACACACATATACATATATATCCACACACCCTAGAATTCTCAAATGAATGTGGTCAGATAAGTTAGCTTTTGGAAGAACTGTGTTTTGGTTCATGGACGCAATAAAGAGTCTTGTTAAACTGTCATTTGTATTTTTCTTGGCAATTAAATTTGTCGTATCGGGACAAAATGCAAATCTCTTTTTATAAAGCGCTCACTGTTATTTAGGCGACATCCTTCTCATTAGTGAAATTCGATGACAAACTTCGAAGATTCACAGATATTTGCACTTCCAAATCCCATTAAGAACAATGTGTCATTTCTTGATTTATATCTGTAGTCCTCTAATGAGCATCTTACAAACTTGTTCCACACAAAATCAAATTTAATGACTTGGTTAAAAAATGCGATTTAGAATCAACATGTCAGTTATCAAAACGTAATACAAACACTACCACGTACCCTAAATATTAATTCTAAAATCAATAAATATTAATTGCAAGTAAAAGTCATATGTATACTTTCATTTGTAGGATTTTCATAAAACTATCAGAAACATAACAGCCTCAGATTATGTTTTCCAAAACATTCTACTGTCTTTTACACAATATTGTGGTTATGGCTCTTTAACTATTACTCAGATCTGATACAGAAAATCTATGATCAATGCCAAGTTTTCTCGGCCATTGATGTCGTGTCCTACAGATGCAAATCTTCTTTCCTTTTCAATTTGAATATGTAATTTGAAGGACATTTAACAAATAGTTCAGCTTTACACACAATACTGCAGCTCTTTGCTTGGATCGTTTCAATCCAAAGTACATTTAATATATCTTGCGCATATATTCATTCTCTTGGCATAGGGCATTATTATTCTTTGAGTGTTAAAAATTACTTGAACCCAATGAAGTAAGCCGAAAAATCTGAGATAAACATCAGTCAAGGAAGCAGATTTACACCATTGACATAAAAGTGAACGATATAAATATATATTAGGTTTATATATTTATAACACATTTTCATTGATCAGCAATAACATAATTGTACACCATGAGATCCGTCTTCCTTTTTCATATTCATGTGTGTGCGTTTGTATACACATATGTATATAGATCGAGGTTGATATCTAGTTATGTTAATAAATGGATAGACACACATATATTAATAGAGAGGCTGATAGATACATACATACATAGACATATAGACGCATAGGTGGAGAAATGGATATGGAGAGAGTCTTAGAGAATGAGAAACTTCGTAGCAAAGTAGATGGGGTCGATATGATCGACTTAATGTCGTGAGGGCGGTGCACTAGCAAATACATCACTAGAGAGATTAAAAAGAATAACATATATGTATGTATACACACAGAGAATCTCACACACACATATATACTTACATATATAAGTATATATACCTATGCATATATATATATATATATATATATATATATATATATATATATATATATATATATATATATATGAATATACAGACATATACATATATATGTGTGTATGTATACACACAGGCGCACACAGTCGCACTCAAGGACATGCAACAGTTTAGATATGTGTGTACGCTTGCTGTGTGTGAATGTGTGCGTGGGAGTGTGTGTGGGTTGGTGTGTGTGTGTATGCTTCCGTACGTGTAGAGAACAAGCATGAGAAAGAGAGGAAAAGAAAAATAGATACAATTGTGTGGCAAAGAGAGAAAGGTGAGAGGAGAGAGAGAGAGAGAGAGAAGGCGAAATTAGCGTAAACCGGAGCAAGCAATAAATCTACCCCGAAATACACACAGCTCATTAATTCTGTCTGATAAATGAAATAAAATCAATATGGCGATCGTATTTACCCTACAGGGGACACATGTTACCAACAGCGTACCCAGCAGGCTACCCGACTGGAGCGTAATA
Source organism: Octopus bimaculoides (assembly GCF_001194135.2). Classification (NCBI taxonomy): domain Eukaryota; kingdom Metazoa; phylum Mollusca; class Cephalopoda; order Octopoda; family Octopodidae; genus Octopus; species Octopus bimaculoides. The sequence continues at coordinate 25,558,541 of NC_069001.1, read as the reverse complement.
GAATTATCTCTACATTATTAATCAGACTTTCCTATCCTACTTTCCTATCTATTATTTACACATTCGTTCAGTATTTTACATGCATTACATACAGACATATTTACAAATAAACATCAAGAAGTATAGTTGTTATACATGCACATTTTATATACCTACTTATCCATCTGCATATCTACTTATCTTTCTCCCTTATATACATACGCGTTCCTTTATGTCTTTATGTCGATTCGTAAGTAACTAACTTTTCAGTTTATCTCTATGTTCCTCCCTTTCTAACTACATTTCAGTTTGGTACATGTATCCCTCTTTCTTATTTCTCTGCCTGTTTTCCTTACTGTCTTACACACACACACACACACACACACACACGCCCCCTCTCTCACCCTCTCTCTCTCTCTCTCGCTTATCTCTCTCATCCTCTTTCTCACTGTGTCTCTTGTTCTTTTTTCTGCATGTCATTTCTTATCTGTAAATCAACACCTTTTCAATCTATCGCAGCTCGCCAACCCCGTGTATCAAGTTTCCTTTCTATGCCATTGTGTCTAAAACTTTCAGTCGGTCTCCTTAAACTTCTCCCTGTCGGCCACTACAGTCTCTCTGTCATTTTATTTTTACCACTCTCACGTGTTGTGTTTTGATCTAGAGTCGTCTGCTGTATTCCATCTACACATCTGATTCTCTCACTTATATTCTTTTCACACCTTACTCTGCCGTTCTATCTTCTCTACCCTCTGTCGGTACATTTTTATTACACTACGTTAGACTATCTACTCATCTCCCGATTTCCGCGTCTCTGTTTATCTGTCTATTTGTTTGTCTCTATCTACCCTTCTCGATCTCTGCATCTCCCCCTCTATCTCTCTATCTCTCTCTTACTATGAATTCATCCAACAATATGCCCCTCAGTATATTTCTGTATATAACTGAATACCCCTTTCTCGTTTCTATTATGGAACCACTCTGAGGACGCCCCAGTTGACAGAAATGCAAATAAATATAAATGAATGCATCACAGTTAGAAGTTAGTAAGAAACACAATAATTGAAAATGGAACTTGTTAATATAGAAAACTTACAAAAAGTCAATTAGCTACATAGTTGGTACTTTACACCTCTTCCAATCTGCTTAATTAAAAGTAAAACACGATAAAATCTGGAGTACTTTTGCTAAGTGCTAGCGTACATTATTGTATACTGGATGAGTCAATATGCCAAAAATAATAAACACACGCACTGGTTCAATATCGTTTCTTCAGTGTTCGTCAATAGTTCGGTTAGTTGTTAGTGATACTGAAATAGCATGTGTGTTTAACATTATTGGCATAATTACTGTCTCAAGAGAGAAGATTCGTTTCAACACACGAATCAGAATCTTGCAAATTAAATACGAAAAGGAAACCAACACATATGTGCAGTTAAGAAGTGCGCTTCCCAATAACATGGCTTTGGGTTAAATCTTACTGCACGGTACTTTGGGCAAGTGCCTTCTACTATAGCTCCAGGCCATGAGTGAATATCTGTGAGTGTATTTGATAGTCGGAAGGTGTGTGTAAGCGTGTCTGTGGTGTGTTCATACCAAGCCAGCGAATGAGCAGAGCTTTATTTTGCTTACAACAAAGTCCCTTATACCAGTTTCACATGATTTTGTTCATTCCAAGGTTATTTGAACTAAGGTTTCGTGAGCTATATTTACTGTTTAGAGGTTGTCCTTGCGTGGCTGTCATTATACACTCTTCGGCTTGTACTTATATGGTCGACCAACTTTCCTGGGCCCTCTGTCAAGCGGGCTGTACAGGAAGACTTTGCGTATTCTTTCGTAACTCATTCTAACGACATGGCTTGCTCAGTGAAATTGCGATTGAATAAGGAAGCTCCCGTTTCCGTCAAACTTATACTTGCTAAACAGGTCGACATTAGACTTATACTTGCTAAACAGGTCTTTTAATGATTGGCCGTACGTTACCTGAAATAGCCTTTGCGGAAGACATGTAGTTGGTCAGCATGCTCACTATATGCAGTCCACTATTCCGGGACTTACAAGAGATTAGCAAGAATGTCAAATTTCTAGGCCTATACTTTAATGTTAAGCTTAATGTATTTATTAAACATTGTTTCCCTCTGTGTGTCTCTTTCATTCACTCTCTCTTTCTCGCTCTATCATCTCTGTTAACTTATGTGTGAGGGGTGTGGCAGATATTCTATTTACTACTTGATTACGGCACACGTTTTCGATCTGAAAGCATGGTATGTTGGAGTGTTACTATTTCTATAGATTCCCAAGGACCTTGATCTCGAAATCAAGTTAAACGAAAGTGTGGAATTCCCTTGGATGTTCTCTGCTGTAAACAATGAAGAGGCTTCTTAAATACATACACACAAAACATCCCCTCATACTCACATATAGATGTGCGTATATATATATGTGTGTGTGTGTGAGCGTGTATATATATATATATATATATATATATATATGCTTATATTCATACGCTCACATACACACGCAGGCACTCACATATATTACCACTATTATCATTATTAATATTGTTATTATTATTATCTGGTTTGTAGGGCACATGTAGCTGGACCTCTCTATCTATCTATATATCTATCGAATGACCGATCGATCGATTTATGTCTGTCTCTATATACGTTTGCTGGTATGTATGCACTATGTATGTACACCTACTCACTTTTCTACACATATACATGCATAAAACAATACACACACACACACACACGCACACGCAAACACACACGTGTGTGTGTATGTATATATATATATCTATATATATATATAAATATATATTCTCAGAGTTACCATAACTATATATATATATATATATATATATATATATATATAT
>NC_069001.1:25554774-25555615 GCF_001194135.2 Octopus bimaculoides | reverse complement strand
ATATATATATATATATATATATATATATATATATGATCGTTGTTTACATATGTTTGATATATCACGAACATCTTAGTCTTCAATCATAATTCTCTCTAACATCTATATCATAGTCTCATACATCTTACAATGATATCTGGTATATGACATATTGCTCATAAAATCGTACGATTATACTTATACCAATTGTCTTATCTTACTTTCGCATAAGAGTTTTACGGAAGGTATAGTTTCCTTCTTTTATTTTGATGCCAAGTTATCTTATCTCTTTCAAGAGGCTTCATGTCGTGTATTTTAGCTACTTGCCAAGAATATGTCAGTGTAAAAGAAACACAAACCCGCCACACCGATGGAAGATTGTTGCTTCTGTTGCTGTTCTTGCTGACGCGGCTGCTGGTGCTATTGATGCTGCTGCTGCAGTTGCTACTCTCTCTACAGTTGCAGACACTAATTAGTCGAGAAAACTCACAGGTTAAAAGTTAAAAGTGACTCTATTGGGATTTGAATACTAACGTAAAATATTTGAAACTAAAACAATATGATGAATATACTGGCGAAAATTTCGTTTGTAACGAATCTTTCATTTTTTGACAAGATGCCAGATCTCTTGGTGTTTTTGTTATAGTTACGTGTTCGTATCCCACAGTGGGTTGCGTTTATGTGCCGCTCCATAGAATAATTAGTTAAAAGCAGGATAGGTTATGAAGCTGTGAGTTGTTATTCAGAAATCAGGGCAACGTGGGAAATTTTCCTGCAATAAACGAGACTGCTGCAGGTTATATTTCGTTTTTCGAATATGCATTAGACAAACATTACATACACACACACACACACACACACA
>NC_069001.1:25551555-25554496 GCF_001194135.2 Octopus bimaculoides | reverse complement strand
TACCTACCTACTTGCATGTATACATACATAGCACTGCATAGCAAAAATATAAATGATGGCTTACGATTTTGGTACAAGGGCTTCATTTTCGGGGTGAGGAATGTCGATTTCACCGACGCGAGTGCCCAGCTGCAATTTATTTTAACGACCCCAATAAGATGGCAGGTATAGTAGACTTCGGTGGAAATTTATCACAGAATGAAAAATTGGAAGAAATGCCACCGAGCGCCTGAGCTAAATTATATTGGTTTCACATTTTGGCATAAGGCCAGCGGTTTCCAGTAAAGTCTAAGTTGATTACATCGCCCCGTCCGCCTTGTGCCCGTGTGGCATTTATTTTTTCGACATGAGGGAAAGCAAAGTCGACCTCGGTGGAATTTGAAATGAGAAAGTAAAGACGGTGGAAACGCCGCTAAGCATTTTCGCCGGCGTGCTTACAAAGCTGCCGTCTCACTGCCTCATGCTAAACTATAATGTCAAAAGAAAATCATTTAAATTCAGTGGCAGTCTATTTCACTTTGTTCCTTTCTAAGTTTAGTCAGAGCTTCGTGAAAGCTGAACGAAATACTGCTCTAAGAACAACCCCCATACCTAAATCTCGAGATAGCATTCAAAAAATGAGACCACCGGACTGATTAAATGATAGCACAAACAGACAAATGTCCAGGAGCCTGTTATGTTTCATGTAAACCTCGGGCGCCACAAGCGTAACGGCCTGTAAATAACAATTACAATCAATTCCATGTGATCTTCCGCAGCTTCAGTCTGCCTAACTTCACTCGCTAGGATTGGGTCGCAGCGAACGTATGATAAAGGACACTACCCCAAATAGTCTGCAATGAGACACAACAAACGGAAGTAATGAATAAGAAATTAAATTGTTTACAACTCGTCCCTAAAATCACTCCTTCCTCACTATTTTTCTCATTCCACTCTTAAAATACACACGCTAATATAGAGACACGTATGGTTTCACTAAACGATAATTATATGAGTTTCACATTCGTTTACACATTAATATACATATCTATTCATAATCACAGAGAATATATTTAACAATCGTTACAGATACTCGCTCCGACATATTCATTTACTTTCCTTAACTACATACAGACAGGAAATTAAAGGCACTCTACATATACAACAAAATAACACATGTTTACATACATGAGCACATAAAAATATATATAGACACAATTTGACCAAGTTGCACACAAGAACAGTAACGACAGCATGGAACGAACTTGGGTGCTACATTTAGAAATATTTAATAGTTGTTTCATAGTCTTGATTTTATGCTTTTAAGCAGATACTCAAATAACAATGTTTTCATTCGTGTATGTGAGTGCGTACGCGAAGGTGTGTATGTGTTTCCGCGTATATATCTGTGAAGTTTTGTAATAGAGAAAATCTACATTTCTTTTGCGTGTATGTCGAACAATATATATTCAAATTGTGCTTGTGTCTGTTTGTAAAGATGTAGCTATTATGTTGCATGCGCGCGTCTGTATGTGTATGTTCGCGAGCGAAGATACACATGCCTTTCAAAACACCCATTACTAAGTTATTTTAAATACACAGATATTCCTTGCATTACATACATCGTTTAAACCTTCAGTTAGCGGCAGAATCCCAGGGATACACTGGCTTTAGACGAAATTCTGAAAGACCGAATAAACATTGGCCCTCAGAAGCACTTAATACAAACAAACTCTCATATATACAAACATAAATCGCTATTCAGCATAAAATTCCCTGAACCCGCAGTCACATACATGTACCTTTATTTACAAACACGTACTGAGCTTTTACCCATGACCGCATTTAAATGGAAGTCCGTCGCCAAGTATTTTCAGGTAAAACTAAAAATAAGAATAGCGCATGTGTATATGCGGATGCGTCTGTATATAGATGTATGACGATAAATATATGTAAGTGTGCGTAAGAGACAGTGTCAAATTGTGTTTATGTGGGTGTTTGTATTATATACACACACACACACACACGCACACACATACGCACACACATATATATATATATATATATATATACGTATCTATGTTTAAATGTATATGTCAACACATACGAACGCAAATGTATGTTCTTGTGTCTCTGTGTGAGTGTGTGTGTCTGTGTGTGCTTGCGTGTGTACAACGAAAAAAATAAATAACTAGAGATAAATTGATTAGCATTGTACTTGCACCAGAGATGTGACTGTCTAAGGGATGTTGTTAAGATGAATGGCAAGCAATTAGAAACTTCATCCGATGTCTAACATGCCGCAATACATAAAACATACACGAAGCTCTCAGACTCTGAAACGTATAAAAGGAAACTAAACACAGTGAGACATACATGAATATATGCATTATATATATATATATATATATATATATATAAATACAAAATAATGGGAGTGAAAGAGAAATACATGTATGCATTTGAGTGAATGTGGTGTTTTGACAGAATTAAGCTCCTATCTCCACCAAACACTCCAAGTAATCTGCTGAATGAATGCCTGGAGCAAATTATATAAACAAATGTAACCTAAGATTGATGCTGAATTGTACGTGTTAAGGAGCCTGAAGTGGGATGATCTAAGATAGTGTCTAAATATATGTATACATATCTGCATACCCGTACACATACATCTATACATAACTGCATACACTTACATGCATTGAATATGTGTATATATATATAAAGAGGGAGATATATAGATAGTGATACTCTCTCTTCTCTCTACACCCTCTCTCTCTATATATATATTCATATATATATATATATATATATATATATGCGTACGTATGTCTGCATGCACATACGTACAATATATATATATATATATATATATAAATATATACATATATATATATATATATACATATATATATATACATATATATATGATTACATATATATGTATGTATGTATATATATA
>NC_069001.1:25547827-25551365 GCF_001194135.2 Octopus bimaculoides | reverse complement strand
ATATATATATATATATATATATATATATATATATATATATATACAGAGTGGATAGTCTCTGTATATCTCCTGGATGTCTACAACATCTATTCTTCAGCTGATCACATTCGTATGCTCTTGTGTTTTAGAGGCAGAGAAGTAAAGAATTCGTCATTGAGAAAGATAAACTAGGTGAGAGAACCTGGTGGAAACATACTAAGAGATAGTGAGTGAGTGAGTGGCAGAATGACGGGTAGTAAGATACGTGTGTTGACAAGGATGTCAGATAAAATACAGTCATATTTATACACATCATTACGTATTTACATATATATGTGTATAAAAGATGAAAACTTTGTGTGATAGGATAAACAGATTTAAGGTGAGGAGCGAAGTTATGATGATTGAGAATAAAACTACACTGAGTACAAACTTATTTAACATATTCGCATACATCCCAAAATTGGAAGACATACGTTGTAGAGACTATCTGAACAGAAAATATTTCCCATATAGCGAATATATGTGTAAGACCACCACTGGTCTCTGTTTGTCCCTATTTGACCTCGGGGCATATGTAACTGCGTTGTTGTGTATAGTTAGCAATGGCTTTGGAGTCGAGATTCAAACACAATCATTTTTCACTAGCAGACTCCGTATTGTCAAAAATGACGGCTAATGTTTTATATATAAATACCATTGGTAAATCAAATTAATACACTTGTTCATGTTCACGTACATTTACATTCTTCCCTTGTACACGCATACACATACACACAAATACTTACACAGAGTTGATACGCTGATTTCCTATTTCAGCGTTGAATGTTCACCATCACACCAGTTTACCATCGTTTCTCCCCTCTTTATTTATCTATCACCCTTTCTTTTCCCATTCATATGTAGTGACAGAGAAAAACACAAGATAATTATTATAGTAGATTCTCATAACTGAACAGCAAATGTAGTAATTTCAAATGAGTGCGACGCTTTGTCGAAGTAGAATAGAATTATTTAGATCTCTCTCTTTGTCTGTGTGTTCAGGAACATGTTATATATGATTGTACAGGCATATTTTTTTTTCATCTAAATCTTAGCAATGTCCCTCCCATAAATTAGTGAGTGTATCATTTTACTTCTACCATCAACATCAACAACTCAATGAGTTCTACAGACAACATCCTTATTTTTACCATTATTTCAATACATTTTCATAAGTGTTGATGATTGTTAACCTAGTATATTCAATGACTGTCTTGACAAATTTGTAATGATGGTGAATAGTTTAGGAGTCATAAAATCGATTGTAATTCTAACTTTCGTAATATTATTGAAGCGATCTCAGTGGTCGAATTCGAAGTTCTGTTGGTTGAAGTGTAGCTTGTTGTTGGAGATGCGCACCTTAGTGGTAAACGTAATCGGTTAACGATCGTAAGGTCGTCATCTTGATGTCTGTCAGCACGTTTTGTTCTTAAGCAAGACACTATATTTCAGGCTGATGCAGCCCACTTAGCTGCCAGAGTGAGTAGCAGCGGTATTTCAAAAGTCCTACCTTGTCATATTCTATATCACACTGAATCTCCCGGAGAATTACGTTAAGATTAAGCGTGTCTACGGAGTACTCAGCCTTTGTACGTTAATTTTATGAGCAGCTTGTTACTGGTGGCTGTATTAGTGCTGGCAATAACAACTGCAGTTGTGGCAAAGTAGTCATACTGATAGAGGGACAAAAATATTGGGGATCGTAGTGATGATGATGATGGTGGTGGTAATATTAGCTTGAAATTTTGGCATAGGATCAGCAATTCTTGAGAAGGGGCTAATCGATCACATCGACCCCAATGCTCAACTTCTATTTATTTTATCAATCAAGGCGTAATTTGAACTTAGAAGTTGAAGAAAGGCGAAACACCATTAAGCCATTTGTCCGGCGTGCTACCGTTTCCGCCTGCTCACCGATTTGTTAATGATTTTAATAATCTTGGTAAGGATAGAAAGGCAGCGAGCTGGCAGAATCGTTAGCAAGCTGGGAACAAGTCTTTGCAGCATTTCTTCTGTCTTCACGTTATGAGGTCAACTTTGCCTTCGAGGTCAGCTTTGCCTTTTATAATTTTGGGATGGATGAAATAAATACCAGTTGAACACTGGGGTTAAGGTAATCGTCTTATACCTTCCCCCAAATTGCTGGCCTTGTGCCAAAATTTGAAACTAGTATTTATAGGGATAGTGTACTGCAACTGATCATAGGTACGGATGTTGGTGCTGGTATTGCTTGTGATTGTAGCAGATGCAGTACTGGTGTATGATGTAATGGTGGTTATAGTTAGAGTAGTAACGGAACAAGTGGTAATATTGATGGCTGTTGTAGTTGTAATCGATCCAATGACAGCGATAAGTGTGTTTTAAATTATCAATATTGATGTGTGAAATATGTTGTAATAAATATAGTAAAAGTTACTATAGCTAGCAGTTGTAATATGATCGTATTAGTGATAGTAGTTACCTTGTCGATGTCTTTAATGTCACAAATCATTGCTCAAATTTACATAAGTTACATTTTCTTCCACTTTCTCTTACGCCTTATTGCCAACGCTGGCTTAATTCGAATCGTACCCTCTTCGTGTAAAGAAAACAATCACAAGATATGATGAAATGTCGAGGACTCACTGGGTACGCGCAAAATAGACGAAATACTTTAGATTTTGAAAATGATATAAGTCGGTTAGCACGAGCTCAGTTCGCGCTGATACATATCTAACGACCCAGATGGATCGAAACGATTCTGACTTTGTACAAAGTCGAATGCTGAACAGAATCGCATTAAAATATTTTGCCTCTGTGTTGAACGAATTTTTTTTTTTTTTAAATCATGTGATTCTTTCGCAATCTTACATAAATTTGCATTCATTAATTAAAACATTTAAAATATATTTACTAACTTTTCCAGATTTTTCTCTTTTTGTTATGAAAAATTGTATTCATATTAAATCAGAGAAAACACTTTGGGAAAAAAATGGGGTCTTTATTTTATTTATACATTTTTCTCAATAACCTTTTTGTTGATTAAAAAATGTTCAATCAATAGACAGAGCAAAATATAATATTTTATTCCGAAATTTGTTTCGTTGATTTTTTTCACGCCTCCACGTTACGTTATCCTTTTTTTTTTATTGTTCACCAATTTCGGCCTCCTATGCGCATTCTTATTCTATTTTTTCTTTTGTGGGGTAATCATTAATATTCAACAGTTCAAATTTTTTTATATTTCCCAGTGTTTTCGCTTTTCACTACTAATGAGAAAATCCCTAATCTAATTTTTTCTTCTTTCTGCAGCCATCAAGATAGTTTTTGTAACTATTAAAACATAAATGTGTCAGATTCAATCACTAAATTTCAAATTAAACCGATTAAAATTCACTCAAATTCACACCAGTTTGTGAGTGTTGATGAAGTAGCTGTAGAATTAGGGATTAAATCGATTTTGTTCGTTTACATACATCTGCACGCGAATATAAATATATATATATATATATATATATACATGCATATATATATATAT
>NC_069001.1:25536533-25547548 GCF_001194135.2 Octopus bimaculoides | reverse complement strand
ATATATATATATATATATATATATATATATATATATATATATATACGCACACGCGGGCGTGAAGTGATATTCATACATATACATTATACTATGTATACAGAAACTTTCACCCATATATTTTACACCTCTCAAATCTCACAAGCAATAACACTTTTTTATGCACGAATGTTCATACTCGACCTGGTAATGCTAGCACCGAAATACTCTCAAACGACACAAAGATGTCTTGAAACACGACAAAATTTATACACTTATTTTCATAAAGAAAGTATACCATGATCGCGGCAGCAATGATTTTGGCCAATTATCCATTCGCTGATAGATAGCTGCAGTGGAGAGAACACATATAGAAGTGTAATTTGGGGATGTGTGCTTTCGCACTTCTTTGTTTCCCACTGAATGTTGAAATATAACTACTATATATGATAGCATAAAATGCGCACAGACGTATTAGATGTCTCCCGTCGTAATTTTAGCAGTTCATATTTTAGACAAAGTACGCATGGTTCAATATTACAAAATCGTAGGCCCAAATTCTCATACAATAAAGAATGGGATTTTTGACACATTTCATTCAAAATAAAGTATTTTATTTCCATGAAATAGGGTAAACCTCTCCCTAAGAAATCGAAACGTATGTTAATGCACAACTAACAGTTAGTTAACCATTTCTTAATAGATAATCTACAAACTGTCGTCTGGTTACATTGCAGCATGCAATACAGAGGGCGAAATACAGTGGGAAATTCCAGTAAGACGAGATATTGTCGGTTTATATTGTATTCCCTGTGGTACATCTACATCTCTTCCTACAGTAATTCACTCTGCTATTCCAAAAGCTCTCGACAAAACTTATAGTATTTTATTCTACTTATGATACACGTTAAATTCTCAGTTAAGACTGATACAGGTTACTGTAGCTCAGACCTATATAAATCTCATTTGAATGAAATACTGATAATGTGTCAATTACACATTACAGAGTAAGGGGAACTGCATTTCCTCTCATTCGTAATTAATACCTACACCGGTGTTTGTGTGTTGGTAAGCTATATATCAATTGATCAGATTCTCCTGTCCTATAATTACTACAAGATATCTTCGATGTAGAAACAGTGATTGAAATTCCACAGCTTTAAATAGCCACAACTGAGGTGTTTACATGTGTAACCTACAGCATGCCTTCGGCACTCCATAGGTTACGATGACAAGAGTTCCAGTTGATCCACTCAACGGAACAGCCTGCTCGTGAAATTAAAGTGCAAGTGGTTGAGCACTCCATACACACGTGTACCCTTAATGTAGTTCTCGGGGAGATTCAGCGTGACACAGAGTGTGACAAGGCTTTCCTTTTGAAATACAGGTACAACAAAAACAGGAAGAAAGAGTGAGAGAAAGTTCTGGTGAAAGAGTACAGCAGGGTTCGCCACCACCCTCTGGCGGAGCCTCGTGGAGCTTTAGGTGCTTTCTCTCAATAAGCATTCTCAACGCCCGGTCTGGCAATCGAAACAGCGTTCTTACGACCACGAGTCCGCTGCCCTAACAACTGGGCCATTGCGCCCCCACAACCTACAACATACACAGATAAAGAAATATTTTTTCCTCCTCTGAGATAGAATGGGTTATATTTTATACACTCAGTAACTAATACATTGCAAGGTTTTGCGAAGTCTGCAGAATGAGAAAACACTCACCTTATTAGTTTTGAGGAATCTATAAACGATTAAAGGCAATACTCTTTCCTGACTTAATGATTAAAAGGTACACGCATAAACACACACACACACACACACACACGGGTGTGTAATTGTGTATGTATATTTTTATATCTTGGTTAATATATTCACAATGTTCTGAAATTCTGATGCAAGACCAGAAATTTTAGGGGAGAGAATAGTCAATTACATAGATGCCAGTGATAAGTGGTACTTATTTTATGGACCCCGAAATGATAAAATGAAAGTAGACCTCATTAGTATTTGAATTCATAATGTAAAGCCATAAGCATTTACGCTAACCATTTCGTCCATCGTAGTAATGATTGTGCCAGATTTCTGTCTTTTTCGTTAATGATAAAACACAGTAAGGCGGTGAGCTGGCGGAATCGTTAGCACACCAGGCAAAATGCTTAGTGGCATTCGTCCGTCTTTACGATCTGATTTCAATTTCCACCGAGGTCGACTTTGCTTTTCATCCTCTTGGAGACGATAATATCAGTGCACTTAGAGTATTTAACTCTTTCCCCAAAATGTTTGACCTTGTGACAAAATTTGAAATGGATAATAGAAGGCTGTGTACACTAACAAATACGGCATAAGTTTACCTTTTCTAGGGTAGTGAAAATGCTGTTTTGAGTTCCATTCTCTTTGTCGAGAAAACAGTGACTGAAATATTTATTTTCATTTTAGCGTGAAGTCTTTTCCTTTATCATATAGCGGAGACTATCAACAGGTCGGTGAATTGTTGATGTCAGTAAAAAGAAAATAACTACGAGGCAGTCGAACAAGAGTGTTGACGTGTCATTGGTTACGCAGTCGAATGGAAATACAATCATATATATTACGTCACATGACAATGATAATATAGTAAGATTAATGGATAGAAAATACGATTTAGTAAGCGAAATAGAATGCAACAATTACTTAAATGCCGCTACGCCATGAAATCAGCAACCCGCCGATGTAGAGTCTGTTAAGCCCGGAATCGATATAATTAGTTTTCAATAGAAGTCTGAGGTCGATTTAATCGAGTAATATTACAACCTTCCCTGAAAAAGTTCCCTTAACATTACAAATCAATATAAAGTTGTTGAAGACAAAAAAAAAAAAAAAAAGAACATCATATAACCTCATTTCTCCAAGAAATTATTGCTGTTTTGCGTTAGTAATAAATCAATTCTTGAAGGTTCCGCTCTTGATCTGAAAAAACAAAATTAAAAAAGAAGGAAAAACATTAAAAAACACATTTAACTCTACTCTAAACAATTTGCTAAAAGCATTTGATGCTAACTTTTCAAAAGAAGTTTAGTTGCATATCAGTGATTGAGTTTAACTATTCCGAAATTCTTTCAACTCATGCTGCCAAATAATTTTGCATTTATGCGTTTTGTCTACTGTGTCATAACATACATAATGCATTATCAAATATTGAAGCATAATACACTGCTCGTCACCGCATTGCTTATCTCCAATTTTAAATAATTTCCATTCTGTTATATCAACTATTATCAAATAATAATAATTATTATATTTTTAATAGCGTTTTCACTCTTGAACTTGCTTCAGAGACTTAATTATGCGAAACAAAGTTCTCCTATTCTCAGAGTATAGTCCTCATTAACTAATGATATTATGTTCAAACGGTTATGTGGAATTTATTTACTAAAATTTCATTCGGTCACGTCTTTCGTAGTGACATCTGTCTAGAGTTAAGCCAAGCTGAAAGACGTCCCATGTGACTCCACTTTGTAAGTCATGTTATTATGTACATGCGTGTGTGCGTGCGCGTAGGTGTATGTGTGTGTACGTGTGTCTGTGTGCGTCTGTGCATTATTTATTCGAATTAAGTCAGAGTGCTTATATAAATAACTACCAAAAACTTAAAACAGCTTTAATTTATATCATACAACTTTAAACAATGATACGTAGAAAATATCTTCGGTTAGCTATAGAAACTAAGCAACAGCTATCTAAAACAGCAAGTGGCCCTAATTGAGAAGGGTAATTATCTAATATAGCCATGAATAAACCATCTGAATTAAGATACCATTAAGGAAAATCCAATATGTCGTTTTAGGTTCGTGTGTGGCGAGATAGTATGAGAAGGAAGAAAACATGTTTCTGATTTATACATGCGTGGTTGTGTAAATGCATTTCATTTCAAACATATGTTTCTGCGTACTTTTCATTCTGCAGGAAGTAGTGAACAACGTTTTGGGATAGTTATCAAATTTTAGAGTGAGGCGTCAGACGTAAAACCATTTAATAAATAAGAATAATTCAATGAATGTATTAAAATATATATCCTATAAGATTGAGTATGTCATATAAACAACTACCTATAAATGATATATGAGATATTTAATGAACCGAAATCATTTCTCATCGAAATGCAATGGCTAACAAAGCATTTAACTATAAGAGGTGAAATGTTAAAAACATTAACACAATGTACAAAATAATTTATGTGTGACCACAACCTAAGTTACACTCTACATAACGATTTCAAATTTAGAAAAACAGAATAAATCATGCTAGGTAGCAAATGTTAATCATACATTGTTCAAAGTTGATAGGTATAATGAAATTTAATGTGAAAATATGATTACAACGAGAGGCTGGGACGTAGTACTTTTCGGAATTAACGCAGGACGTAGAATAAAAAACGCGATAACAATCAGGTTTGATGATTGAACAATCACACATTTAAACAGAAACATATTTTTATATGTTCGTGCGTCTTTATATACACAGACTTTTGTATCTACGATTAGCAAATTATTTTACCCAAAAGAGAGCTCAGATAAATATTAACTGTATCAGAAGTGGTTGTTTCAACTGTCCCACCGATCAACATATAATGTTTATTGTAATAGTTTCTTGCTAATAATGCTTAAATGATAATAATTAAATTCAAGTATTTATTTAAAGACGGACACATAACGTATATAAAGGAAAAATTAAGTGAATTTTAGATTTTCTTTTATTTATTTCAACAATTATAAGGTTGAATAAAAGTCAAGATGACGCTAACAGGCGATGAAACAAACAGTTGTAAGGAAATAAATGATGTACCTATATTACATGAATAAAGCACACGCGCACATAAACATATACACAGAGATACATACAAATGCGCGTACAAACAAACACACACACACATTGATTTGTTGGTGGATCATTGTTTTTCGATGACTAAATTTCACTTGTTTGATTATCTGCAATGCCTGGTCTTAAAATAGCGTGAAATTGGTTGAACGCTCCATACACGCATGTACCCTCAATGTAAATTGTAGATAATACCATTAAACAAATTGTAGAGAAAGATACTATCAACCAGAAAGATTTCTAAGCAGTTTCTAACTAATTACATTCACAAGTTATCGATAGTCAAGTGGTTAAAGAAAACGTTATTTGCTGCAATGGTAAAGGGGTAACAATCAAAAGTAACCATTAATGGATCTATGAATTAACTTAGTATTAAGGAAAATACAATGTCTTTTTTACAGGAGATTGGTAGAGAGATCCGAATAAATGATTTTTTTTTTTTTTTTGAGCGTATGTGCGATTTTCGTTTTGTAGGATGCTAGTGAACTATTTCGGATAGATTTGTTTACTATTTCGAGAAGAGGAAACCAAGAATTATGCGCACGATTTCTTGTTCAAGAGCTGTTTTGTTTCGTCAGGACATGAAACATGATAATATTATTTTCTTGAAAGTCTAACTTTTCTACAAGTGTAACGTTGTCGAAATGTAATTTTGTTTGAGTTCACTTATAACTTCACATTCATGCCAAAATCTTGAAACACTGTTAGCACAAATGTCCTAGCGGTAACATGTAGTTGTCGTCTTTATGAGTTTATGAACGCGCATTTATTTATATCAGCATATATAAATTTATACATTTATCAATCTATTTACACATAATCACAGACACACACATACATGCACACATTCACTTTCATTAACGGCCACATATGCACACAAAACATGCAGGTACGCACAAACACACAGATACGCAGAAATATAATTTTGAGGTCATGCCTCTGTAATTCTGCACACTGACAGCCTAATTTATCGCTTGTGTTGTTACATATATTTACTAATATTTCATCTGTCAGTATCTCTCCACTTTAAAGGATTTCGAGTTAGCATATTCTGAGGTATGCCCATTACATTTGCTGAAATACGTTTGGAACTTGAAAGTGTTAACACCAGGTCAACATGGAGCGTATAAGGAATAACGATATATCTGAAATATTTCTCATATTCCATATGACGTTGCTCTTCTCGAAATATTAAACTCATCTAATCGAAGGAGACTTATGATCAAAATCGTTTCTTTCATGAATACGCTTGGGTATGGGCACATTTCTGCCTATAATTATGTTGACCAATATTAAGCTATGTTCCCTCATTTAAACTACGATTTTCTTCCCGCGTTAAACTTAAATTTGAACAATAAAATTTTCTAGAAACTATGTACAGTCAACAAGGAACGCATATGTGATATGTTACAGTATTTTAAAAGATGTTATTATCCATTTCTACAAAGAATACACAAAGGAGATATATAAAATGAAATCCCGCGTAAGCATAACCAATAACGTATAGCCATTAAATATAACCTGCAAAACAACTTTAAATTCTCCCTTAAAAGACATAAACTTTCATCAAAGACAAGAAAATCAATTTCGCGATCTCCCTACATGTGGTTAAGTGCCTGTTTACTAACAATAAGTAAAACGAGTTTAGATAGAATAAATGTTGTCAAAATACTTTCAGCATATCGAATCCGTGAAACAGAGCTGTCTAAATAACCACGTGATTTGAATGAATGGCATCTAAAAGGAACACTCATATTCTACAATTCTATATCTTAGCCTGTTATTCTTGCATTATCCAAGAACGTCTTCAAAAAGAAATTTAAGTAAACAAAAACATATATAAACATAATACAAATCGATCTACCGATTATTATGTAGTCGAGAAATTTCTCTACTTTTTGTGCAAATTTTTCTTTGCATAAGTAAATGGGTTTAGGCAATTCTCATATTCTTATAATGCAGGTCAAGATTCTTATTCTTACTGAAGGAAATATGTAGCAACATGTATGATATTAAAGGTGATCCGAAAAGTGATAACGTGCTTAGAATATCGGATATTGCAAATGGAGTACAGCTGAGAAAATCAAGAAAGGATTTAAAACATCTTTCAAAATGTTCATTCATAGATTCAAAACCGAATTACCCTTTGCAAATTTAATATTGCTTGATGCTGTGTTTTAAGTACATGAAAAATTGACAACTCCTTTGTGAATCGATCTCCTCACGAGAAAGCGTCGCAATGTGAAGTCGCTTTCAATGCAGTTTCATGAACTTCACAAAAAGCAAGATTATAAGTGCAATTTAGATGTTCTTATAATCTTGGATTTCAAAATGCTTTACCATAGATAAAACTTCTATGGTAAAGACGCAGAATGCTAAGACAAGGCAATATAATATTAAAAAATACGTAATCAAGAAAAAAAAAAACTAGTTACGTACATTTGACGTCGAAATGACAGAAAAAGTATTACGAAAAGAAAATCTGTAACACTGCTAGAAGTCTGTAGTAAAAAGCCAGTGTTCCAAAATATTATATTTACTTGGGCAGAAAATATATCTCTAATTGACTTATATGTCATAAGAAAACACCATGAGGGATATAGAGGTGAGATACATTTGCCATTAGAAAAAATAGAAATGACATTACATGTTACAATATGTATAGCTTATGAACCGGGAGTGGAGGAATCAGAGATATTCTTGTCAGAAATGAAAAAAAAAAACGCATCTATCTTTCAAACTAGAAGCAATGTATAATGTGTTGATGTATTCACTATTGGCACACACACACACACACCCACAAACACACACACGCAAACACACACATGCAAATACATATTTATGCGCACACGGACAAGCTCATTATCTAACTGAAAGCTGGCTAAATCTACACATATTCTAAAACGTATTTTATGATGAAATACAAAAGAAAAGGCATCGATATATCATAAAACCATCCAAATAAAAACTTTAATATAATTAAATTACTCTGGCAAGTGAGATACAGACTGACTACATATCATTCGCTACCGTATACACCATTTGAAAAAAAATATTTAAAAAATCTTTTTAAACGGGAATGAATTGTTCCGAAACGCTGACATATAAGGTACATCTGTACGAAATTAAATACGCTTCTTTGAGCTTAAATACCGTTCATAGGCCGAAAGCATCGAAAAAAACAATTACGTAATTTTAGGCGTTTGATAACATATGTGCATTGAAGAGTTTCTTTAAACTTATAGAATTTTATATACATACATAAACATGCTGTTATCTGCGTGTTTGTGTGTGCGTTTTTTTGCTTTTTTTTTTTTTTTGTAGCATTTGTGTTTACCTATATAGAAAGGCCGCTGTTTTGCAAAACTTTTTATTCCGTAGGTCTTGAAATTCTACCACGGGAACCAAATAATTTTCTTGCTACCGGGCATGGTATGGTATATGCCGTTATATTCAGAAAACTGCTACATTAGTTGAACCCACCCACTTTCTCTACAGTAGATATTTCACATGTCAAATTAGAAGGGTCGCATTTGTTAATTCTGTGGCTTCTTTCCCATTGGATAAACTCACCGCAGGTTAGCGAGACGTATAACCGAACAGCAATGCGTAACTATCTTTCGCAACAACTCCTCTATCAGTCATGCCTTCAATTGTACTGCCGATACTATTTCGCCCCCACACCAGACTGAGTTATATTTCACACCACAGCTTATGTTCTACCTTATCTTCCGGCATCGTTCATCCACCCTACTTGTATAAAATGCGCAATCACGTTGCCATAACTGCACACCAATATACCACAATCTACACACGCACATTCAACTACGCCAAAACCACAGTACATCTACGCACATATATTATTGACCACTTACACATACACATGCTGTTACCATGATCCACTATCACCCACACCTTCAAGCAAGTATCCATATATACATTTCTCTTCATCACAAAATTTCGCACGCACGAGTACACATACAGTTTTTTAACCTAACAGACTCAACTTATGCATTGATATGCACCCTGAACAGTCTGTCTGTTGGCCATCACTACTGTTGTTCCTTTACATAATTCACTCATCAGTGGTGTTACTAGGGCGTGTGCCAATCTTGGAAGCCCTTGAGAACGTGCCACCAACACAGGCTTATAAAGCAACCTAAATACGACGCGCCTGTGAAAATGTCACCCGGGGACCACCGCTCGTTTGCCGTTGCTTCACCAGGGCATCAATTTGTGTAACAAGTAGGCTGGATGACATGTATCTCCACCGGAATACATGTGGCTATCCACTTGGTCAATGTGATAAACAAAACTCTACATAAACGCAAGCACAATAACTATACTAGGAAGCTGAAAATTATTGAATGCCAAATATCCAATAAAAACTCCTTAGTCTATTATTGCACCGTCTCCATTAAGTTATAGTCTTCATTCGCTAGGTGTTAGAGTGTATATTGGATATTTGGCATTCAATAATTTTCAAGTTAATTCATTCTTATTGAGAAAAATATCGATATTCATAAGTCGCAAAGTAATATTTTTCATGAGACGTTAGGCGGCGAGCGGCAGAATCGTTTAGCACGCGGGGCAAAATGCTTAGCGGCAATCCCGTAGAGATTGACTTTGCTTTTCATTATTTTGGGGTCGATAAAATAAGTACCTTTGGAGTCCCTGTAATCGACTTTGTCCGCCCCTGAACTCCAAGAAGCAAAAAAAAAAAAAAAAAAAAAAAAAAAAAAAAAAAAAAAAAAATTATGCCCGTTTTTGTGACAAAATTTTAAGCCAATACCTTTTATGAGACAAAGCGGTGAGCTGGCAGAAACGTTAGCACGCCGGGTGAAGTGCTTAGCGGTATTTTGTCTGCCGTTACGTTCTGAGTTCATATTCTGCCGATGTTGACTTTGCCTTTCATCCTTTCGAAATCGATTAAGTAAGTACCAGTTACGCACTGGTGTCGATATAATCGACTTAATCCGTTTGCCTGTCCTTGTTTGTCCCCTCTGTGTGTGGCCCCCTATGGGAAGTAAAGGAATACGAAACGTTATCACGCCGGGTGAAATGCTTAGCGGTATCTCGTCTGTCTTTATGTTCTGAGTTCAAATTCCTCTGAGGTCGACCTTGCGTTTCATTCTTTCGGGGTCGATAAATTATGTATCAGTTGCGTACTGAGGTCGATCTAATCGACTATCCTCCTCCCCCAAAATTTCGGGCCTTGTGCCTTGAGTAGAAAATAATATTTTTCCTGAGAGAAAACAAAATCAGCATTACAGATTAATTTGATGTTTTAGGGCGTAGCGTGTTACGTCAACTGAAGTGTATTTTTCTTTTTCTAAAGTATTATGCATCTTCCTACAAACATGCCTGTACTCCTTAAATGCCACATTATTGATACGTGAATACGGCTCATCGATATATGAAATCGATACATAAAACTTTCAAAGAATAGTCTAGATACATATTTTGAATATCATAGTTCGCACGTTACTGAAGGTTTCTTGGAATGTTATACAAATTTTAATAATCTGCACTATATATTTGTGTTTTCTGAGGTTTAGCTTTAGGCAGTAATTTATTCTATTAGATACCAAAATTATGACAGTTTGAAGTTTACGCTGATCAGAAACAATCTCGTAGAACGACTGAATCATTCGCACAATCTGAGGGAACAAGGCTACAGTTACTATCATAATATTTGGTGGGTTTTTTTGCCTGTATAGTAAAATTAACTCTCAAATGGGATTAAATTGAAATATGAAATGATGTTACGGCTTTCGCCTTACATTATTTCGCTGGTTATAAAATTTTTCGTTGTGTTTTTGATAGGTTTAAAACAAAATTGGCGCTATCTCGTCGCTTCTTTAGACATATTCTCTACTCTGGGATACAGGTTCTGTCGGAAACTTTCACACTACAAGCACACGTACATGCATACATATTTACCCTAATATGAATACGTGCGGACACACATACACACATGCACACTCACACACAGAGAGGCAGACATACACCTATGTATAATCACAGTTATACATATATACATATATGCATACCTACATATATACAAAAATACACACATAGGCATATATATATATATATATGTATAAACACAGTTACACATATATATACATAGCTTTCATTCATACATACATATATATATATATATATATATATATATATATATACACA
>NC_069001.1:25534880-25536308 GCF_001194135.2 Octopus bimaculoides | reverse complement strand
TATATATATACACCCATAAATATATATACTTACACACACATATATACATGTGTATTTATATATACATATACACATACAAACGTACATGCACATACACACAGAGGTACACAATAAATATACGTACATCATGTAAAAGCGTACACTCCGCTGCCTGTACGAGAGTTCCTGGTAATTATATTCGTTGGCCACAATGGACCACAATTTAGTATTCGTGAACAGCAGAACGAAACTCTGACCTCTGGGGGTCAAGGTGTGCTGTCCATCTTACTATTGACACTGGCAACAACGTTTCCTCTGAGCGTAGTTCTCCGCAAAATATGCTGCCTTGATATATCTGTTATAATTTCGTTCAGCTCAACTCCTATTGTTGACAGCTTACATAAATTAAGAGATAAGAAACGTAATCTACAGTTTTAAATGTGCTTCGTACTCTTGAAACTTCTTGTCTAATATCCACCTTCGTCGCACCAACACAGTTTGCAACAATCTAGCGTTTTTGTGCATGATATTATATGTTCTTTTGCAATTTTCTTTCTAATGCTACATTGATATTATTAGGACTATATTATAGCAGAAATCAATATTAGTATTAGTAGTAGTAGTGGTAATAGTACCATATTTTTCGTCCATTTTATATTTGTATTGACTTACATATTTTTTATTTTATTTTCTTCGACTTCTCTTTAATATTGATGTATGTGGCTCTACAGCTAGTTAGTCCCTTAACGGAAGAGACCGTGTAAGATGTTTTCACCATTCGAGAAACCTACATATACATACCGCTATACGTGTATACATATGTCTGTGTATATATGTATAGATATACCTATATATCAATACTTATAAACATATATGCATATAATTATGGATATAGGAACAGGCAAACAAACACACATGCATGAATATATATTTATATATGTGTGTGTGTGTGCATGTATGGTGTGTGTGTGTGTGTGGTGAAGAGTTGGATGAATGTAAGTATATATGAGTGTATAATTGCATGTATGTATGTATGTATGTGTGTATGTACGACACCGAATGCATAAATCATGCAATATGTGTGTTTACGTCTGCCTCAACTGCATAATTCAACGCAGAGATATTTATATAACCGACATATATGTAAATGTTTTTCTTGACATAGCTCTTTACATTCACCCTTGTTAACATACATGGAGGTGTATACATGTTTACACGCAAAATCACAAATTCACACACACACATACATATATAAATATGTATATATACGTTATATATATACCCCCACACATACGAATATGAATGTATGTAATATCTATTTATCTATCTATCTGTATATATATATATATGTGTGTATATATACATGCATATGTATATATATATATATATATATGTATATGTGTATATATATATATGTATATATATATATATATATATATATATATATAT
>NC_069001.1:25532401-25533303 GCF_001194135.2 Octopus bimaculoides | reverse complement strand
ACTACTACTACTGTTGCCGTCCTTTTATTGCAGCCTCATAACATTTTTATTAACATTTTTTTTTTTTTTTATCTCAGTTAACCTGATCGCATTATATATATACACGTAAGTCTGTTCGTTGTGTGAGTGCGTGTCTGCTTGTTTATCGATACATAAAATTAATCAAGTGTGTGTATATGTATGTATATATATATATATATATATATATATATATATATATATATATATATAACGTATACACACACGTGCATGTGTGTGTGTGTGTTTAAAGCATATGCAAATGCAGTGAGAGTAAAGCGATGATGCTGATGCAACTATGATGTATAATATATATTTATAAAGATATGATTGATAACAATATATGCATACGTATGTATGTTCAGCAATCACACTTTATTGTTTTTTCTCTTTTTCTTAATTTCTCTCTTTCTCTCTCCCGCTCACCGCCTCTCTCTCTCTCTCTCTCTATCGATCTATCTATTTAACTATCTGCATATCTGTTTATCTATATGCCTATCTATCACTGTTTTTACTACCAAATCCTATACTATGCCGCCACAAATCTGTACAATTCGTGAATATATATTGAAATTTACACGGCCGCCGCAGTTAGCATTAAATCAATAGTAAGGTTATTTCTTATTGATGATTATGATGGGGATGATTATGATGTTGATCGCACTGCTTGTGATGATGATAGTGATGCCTGCTATTATTCATATAACGACGATGCTGTTGATGGCGATGATCATGATTTTAATGATGATAATGGTGTTGAGGTAGCAGTTTGATATTTATATATGTATGCCAGTAATAGTACTAGCAATAGTTGAATATCGCTATAGGAGGTGACCAAGAAAACCTATTTAAGCCTTCTCCCCATACACACGCCCACATCACTC
>NC_069001.1:25526709-25532363 GCF_001194135.2 Octopus bimaculoides | reverse complement strand
TCTCTCTCTCTCTCTCTCTCTCTCTCTCTCTCTCTCTCTCTCGTATTTATCTGTTTCTACCACCATTTTGTTATAGATCAATACAAAATACAAAATGGTGCAAAAGCAAATTCTATTTGCTCGTTATTTTTCTATATTTATTTATTTAATCTTTCACAAGCAAATTTTTTCTTTCTTTAGTCTTCCTACCCAACCCCCGCCCCACCAACAAAACATGGGGGAAAAAGCTGCATTATATATTTTATAAAACGTACTATTAGAATTTCTTGTGCCTCTACCCACATCAATGCAGACGCATGCACACGAACACACACACGCATACATGAATACACGTCCGCACTCACACACAACCGGTCACACATATACGTCTACACCATACTCGCCAAATAAAGGAGTAAATGGAAAGAAAAGAAGCAATTACGCTAATAGAAGTCGTATGGCTTCAAATTAATGACCCCTCTTTAAGGTTTCTCAATAACGGGATATATACGTACGTGCATATATGTATATGTGTCGGTGTGCGAGTGTGTCTATGTGTGTAAACAAACGTATATGTATGTGCATATATATTCATATATATATATATATATATATATTACACTCATTCATATATGTATATATTTATATCTCTATATATACATTATACATATATATACACGCATTTGCACACACACACACATATATATATATATATAAACATATATTCATACACAAACACAGACATACACTCGTGCACATACGCACACGCACACACACACACACGTGCACACATACGTGCACACACACGCACACTCATATATATGTACAAGCAGGTTACTGACCGGTCTAACTCCACACAGATTGTTAGTGAACACCACCTTCTGAAGGCAACAAAAGGGAAACCCATATATCAATACAACTTCATTCTGTGAAAATCATGCAAAGGATTAAGAAGAAAAAATATTTACAGCCTCCAAGAGACTCTCAACCGTCCTCCACCATCATCTTCTCTCGTGACAACAACCAATACCAGCGCCACCAACTACACCACCAAAACGCAAGCCCATCACCGCTGTCGATATCATAAATTCCACGGCTGCCATCATCCCAATAGAAATCACATTTGAAAAAAAACTTGTTTTTCAAAGACTTAAATGTTTTTACTCTGCCATTATATTTATTTGATGATTGTCGTAAGAGTTCCTTGTTCGTCAGAGTAGAAAGTACAGAATATAATAAATTAACCCCTTTTTGCTCCCTGAACACAAACACACTGAGTCATTTCGCTAATTTTCTTTTGAATCTCTGATTTGCTGAAAGCTACAATCATGCACTAGAAATCTCTAAGTCCTAAATAAATCTATAAAAGCAATCTCATACGCTATCGAACAAATGTTTTTAGTTTATTATGTTTGGCGAGATGAGTAAAGTGCTAAGAGAAAGTGGTAAAGGGAAGGGGGGGATGAGGAAGGGCAGAGGATGAGGAAGGGCAGAGGATGAGGAAGAAGTGAGGAGATTTATCTCGGCGAGTCTCAAGAGAAGTTGCTTTGTGACATCGACTTTATGGTAGGAGTCAGTTGATACGAGTTTTCAGTTAGTGGAAGTTATTGTTCGGCTAATGAATGTAAGTATATATATATATATATATATATATATATATATATATATATATATATATATATATATACATACATACATACACATATATACATGAGTGTGTTTAGTATGTCTGTCTTTGTATAGTCATAGGCGGGACATACATTTTACGTTTGCATATTCTGAAAACCAATTTCTTGTATGAATGAACACACAGAAACATATAGGTATAGAAAGTGAGAATGTGAAAGAGTGAGCGATAGACGGAGAGAGAGAGAGAGAGAAAGAAAGAGAGATAGAGAGTGCAGGAGAGAGACATAGAGGTGGTGCTGGTATTCGCATATGTGTATTGTAATGTAGTTTAATGTATGTAATAGTATATACTAAATGAGACTATTTGAGACGTAACCACCTCAGTGTCAAAGAGGTTGACGCATACATAAATGTATGAATATTCACACAGACACTCAAACATTTGTACTTGTAAGTATATGAATATAAAAGTATTATCTTAGCGTATGTATGTATGCATATCTCTCTATTTCTGTCTCTGTATATATAAGTGTATATATATATATATAAAATCATATATATACAGCTAGTGTAGGGATATATACATAAATTTATATATATACATACATATATATTTAGATACATATACATACATACATACATAAATATATATATACATATCTATATATCGATCTATATATCTATGCATATATACATCGATAAAGATATGTGTATATATACACACATTTATATATATAGCTATGTGTGTATACATATATATATATATATATATATACATACATATACACATACATACATACACACACACTTTAAGTGCTGGTATACGTTTGCATTTTATTTTGTACGTGACTATTTTTTGGTATGATGAATATTCAGTGCAATTTTTTTTTTTTTAAGAGCAGATCTCTACCCCCGTTACTCAGCTTGTTTTGTTAAAATTCCTTGATGAATATCGTATTAAAGTCAAATGCTGAATAGCTGAAAGGTTATAATGATTGTTTCATGTGTCTGCTAATGGACTTGAGTTATAAATTACAGCTGAGGCATTTCTGTTTATTGCCGAGGAAAAAAAAAGCAAGCAAACTAAAGTATAACATTGAAAAACACATCTTTAAATATTTCTCCCCATACATTTAAAAGCTATCTCCTTTTACATTATGTAATTTCAAGGCAATGTTGTATTAAGATGAAGAGTATGAGCTTAACATCAGGTGTCAAATATTTTAAGTTCAACGTGGTTTATATAATCTGTATGTACTCTGTTCTCATTTGCAATTTTATGTTGTATGCGTGACAGTAAAGCAGTTAATTTCGGAAACAACATCTTTATTTCGCTATTTTGAGTTTGCTTCTGTTTATTCCTTAGAAAATAATAGATTTTACAATAGGTTTTTCTTTATCACTTATTTTTATTAGTCTTCTTTAGTTTTGATGATCGCCGTCTTTGTTTTATATTTCACATATTTATCTAAAAAATTATTTATGGTCAAAACGTGTTGGTAATATATATGAGATTGCATTTTTTATTATCAATATGAAACAAAACATAGCAACATTTATTGAAGTTATAAGGCCACAAACGAGATACACTTCAGTAAGATATTATAAAAACAATTCATTGTACTGATCGTTTAGGTAGGAAAAAGAAATATGGACAAGGTTTGAAGCGTTTTATATGGACTTTAAAAAAATATGCAACCGTTTCATTAGCCCTAGACATTATATATTTGTGCCCCGGGTTACGTCAACTTGAAGCTCAACATTAACTACGTAACAATGATTATACACTTCATCACTTACAGCGAGTCACAAAACTGTTTATATTGTATAAATATTTCATCAGTTTAGCAAGGCACACTACATACATTGCTGCTCTTACTATACAAAAGAGGAATCTTTCGTCGTATTTAAAATCCAGAAAGTTATTCATAATTGAATTTACTAAAGTAGAATCTACTCATTCAGATTCAACATTCAGTTAAGGATTCGGAAGGGATTATCTTAGAATGCGGTTCAATCACCAAGAACACTATTAATCAATTGAAATTTGAACGAGTCATGAATATTCTAATCCTAAGCAAGTATTGAACAATAGCACTAGATGCCATCATCTGAACGAATGAGGAAATAGTTTCTAACAATCAACTTTTCCATTAATTTGAATTTCTCTCTTTCACCTTAGTCACCATCAGTATATCTTCCTGATATTCGCAGCAATTGTACTACCATCTTCTTGTCGCGAGCTTTAGCTATCGCAAAGTGATCTTATGTGTCCTAGATATCTTAAAATATCTCGCCCGACTCTTATCACAAGCGCTTAGGAATGTTGCCCTCCTATGTAACTCTACAACTGGCGTCCTACGGCATGATTAATTATGGTCTACACCCTACAAATTCTAGTCATTACCATGATTTGGTTACTCCTCTCACTTTTTCATTCAATACGGTCTTCTGAATATAACGTCTAGTGAAGATTATTATTATGTAAATGTAATAAATCCACATTGTTCAGTAATTTCCGTACTCAAACCGCAACCCTATAATCTGTTTTCACCGTATATCATACCTGCATAGTGTTCTTGAATAGGAGGCTGTAAAACATTCTCCAAAAGGGTATTTTTACCGTAGTTTCTTTGAACAGTACAGATATTCAGTAATTACTGATATCAAACGAACAAACAAGCAATTACACTTTCAACTACATCACAATAGTTAGACCATGTTATCACCGTTGGCTCTCACATCTACATCATATACATATAACAGTTTATCAAAGCCTAGCATTTTTCTTTCATTGGAAAGTGATTCAGCAAGTCTGATCAGTTAATGGCCCACTAGTAATCTCAAATACAAATTGTAGTAAGATATTGGTCATAATCAACTATAGTTGTTACATAAACATCTCAATTCACAATAACAAAATCTATTTCGACTGACCGGTAAAAACTCAATACCTAATACTACTCCAAATATTCCGCACCAAACGTCTCGTTAAGAATTTCCACGTACCGAGCATATTTCCAGTCGCCGTCTACCAACCAATATGTAAAATGAACAAAACCATACTGATCATAATAGATTTGGATGACCATCGAATGCTATATTCACTATCCATTCTTCCTGACAAAGTCGTGGGGAAATTGAATTAAATAAACATTTTCGCAAGTAAATCTCAGAAGAACGAAAAATTGTTCGAAGCTATTGCAGATGTACGTTAGAGGATGTGAATAACACGGTTAAGTTTATATGATTGATGTTACAATTCCAACTACTGTATAATCAGAGATGAAAGGAAGATAGACGTGATCAGTGAGGAGGACAAATACATAGCGGAAGTTTGGTACTTGACATACAACATCATCAACTTTTTAATATGCTTATAGGAGTTTTAAGTGTTTGGTGAAGAAAAAAACAATTTTTTTAATGGATGATTTGGGTATGTGACATGAGTGAAGACGTATGTATTGTTTTAAACTAAACTATAATAAATATACAAATGATATATATATATATATATATATATATATATATATACATACATAAATACATACACACCTTATTATATAAATACGATCTCAAAAATGTATATAAATTCATTTGGTATATATCAGATGAAATATAATGCACATTATTTGTATTCTTAACGCTGTTTTGAAGGATGCTACAAAAATTTAGAGCCTATAAACCTGATATTGAATACAGGTGTACTGAATAGAATGAAGAAACTTGATTTATACGTAAAGATTCCATTGTCTAATACATATAAAAAAACACAAAATAATCGATACGAACGTAAATTCGGTAGTCTATCTTAGATCCGTAGATGCATCAGTTACAATTATGGAACCATAAACTAACATTTTGCTTTCTATTTTTCTCCTATACGTATGTGTTGTTGTTCGTTCATATAACATACATATACACACACATATATACATGTATATATATATATATATATATATACACACACATATAAATATATGTATATATACATGTGTGTGTATATATATATACATATATATACATATATATATATGTGTGTGTGT
>NC_069001.1:25523507-25526699 GCF_001194135.2 Octopus bimaculoides | reverse complement strand
ATACATGTGTGTGTGTATATATATACATATATATACATATATATATATATATATATGTGTGTGTGTGTGTGTGTGTGTGTGTGTGTGTGTGTATAAGTTGTTTTTTGATATTTTTATTACAAAAACATCTAAGAGTTATAGCTGTGATTAAACGTGATCAAATTGAATGATTTCAGTAGAGAGAAGTAGAAATAAAAATTGTGTTCGTGTACCTATATGTGACTGTATATGTATATACATAAGCATGTATATATCCATCTGTCTGTCTTCCTATCTATCTATCTATCTGTCTATCTATGTATCCATCTATCTATCTACATATCTATCTATTTATTCATCTACCTATTAATCCATCTCCCTTTTTTGTATATACATATATATACATATATATGTACACCTGTGTGTATGTGTGTGCCACTGTGTGTGCGTGTGGGTGTGTGCGTTTGTATATATATATATATATATATATATATATATATATATATATACATATACAACAAACACACATATCACATACAAAGACACAGATACACACACACATACGCACACAGACAAACACACATACAAGTATGTATATTATTGATTTGGTTCCTTAGAGTTCGGTATAGATTTAGCTATGGAAAAAAAATGTCTATGTTTACTCTTCAGAATAAGTCTACAATAGTTGCATAGATCAAGGATTTTAAATGAATACATCGGAATTGAAGTGTAGGACTGACACAGATAGAGCAATGTAGGAGCAATGTATCAAAACAAGATTTAGTACATTCTGAAGATCTGCATGAGGTGTAATTGGACGAAAAGGAACATTTATATACGTTCCTCGTTTATATTGTATGTTTATATATTTACGCGCATACAGATGCACACAAATATATATATATCATCATATATATATATATCCATACATATATCTGTACACATACACATACACACACACATATATATATATATATATATATATATATCGTTGTATGTACAAATATATAGAACAAAAAAATCTGCAAAGAAGAAATAAAATAGAAATTCTTTGCGTCGTTCCTGCTGGATTATATTTTATAAACATAAAGGTTTATAACGAAGTTCCAACAAAAAAGATTCTATGAATATATATTATGTTCAATCGAATGAAATAACAAATCAATCGTTATCCGACGACGATCTCGAAGTCGATATTGTTGATCACGATAGTGATGATCATTGTTAGGAATGGCAATAATGTTGGGGATGAAGATGACGCTAAGAATATAAATAATCAACGTAGTACTGTTATTAATCGTAGTTTTTGATGATTCTGTAGAATGGTAGAGAATGAGAGAATGGGTGGCACACATTCATTTTTAGTGATTACAGACGATCGAATCACCTCCAATGCATGACTGGTATTAAATTTATCGACGCCAAAAGAAGAGATACAAACAAACGTAATTTAGTAATATTTTGATGTTGTTGTTATTGTTCATAGTTGTAATTCTTTTTCTTCTGAGACCCAGAGCTGGTCGCAGACCTGGACATCTTGTATTTTTCTTCAGACGTATTGCAGATTAAGTGTTCTAAATTCTTTTAAAGAATATATTAAATAATTTGAGTGAAATTTCCAACTTATGTGGAGATGGCTGATTTACCAAGCAATAACACTATCATTGTCTGGCCACTGGTACAATGTGAACTGAGACATGGCAGGACTAATTTCACCGAGAATGACATTCCTATGCTTGTTATATTCCAGAATAATATTTATGAGTTACTTCAGTGAAAATTCAGAATGCTGCCTTTCCTTGAGTCTTGAATCTCTAACCTAGACGTCAGGGCGCCATCAAGACTATATTTTAAACGTAGTAAAACCCATCCTTCTCCAAATTTTATCACACCCTGTTTTGTTCAGAAAGAAAGAAATTGGACAAAATATGTGAGAGATGGAGAGAGGGAAAATGATAAGAGTGACATAGGAGTAAAGGGAAAGCAAAGAAATGGCTTTGGCATTGAATATTTTATTGAGCGCATAACTATGAAAAACAATTTTTGAGTACTCCGAGATACGAACACCGCAAGCAAAAAGCAGAATGAATAATCCAAAGTGATTTTATTCGACGCACTAAATTTTCTTACATTGCAGAAAATGTAAATTCGCTGATGAATTAATTTGTATATCTTTATCTAACTGAATCCTGAAGCAAATTTCATTGCTGTGTCTTAATACATTCAATTGTTGCACAGAGAAGAATATTACGAATTGGCATTACTCTTTTGTTTGAAAGACATGGAAATAGCGCAAATGTTGTCACTGTTGCTGAAAATTAGTAAATGTTGAACGAGATGATTTAAAGAAACTATGTAGAGCGTGATGTGGAAGATAACGGCAAGCAGCTAGGAGAGTTTAGTTTGTGGCAAAGAGAAATATGAGATCGAAGTGAAAATGCGGACGAAACTAATTGTAACAAGAAAGAGAATGAGAAATACATTAGCAATAAAATATATTACAATAATCATATCAATATCAATTGGGGCTGGAATAAGGCTAATTTCTTTCTTTCAAGTAGGTAAAAATAGCCGGCTAATGAGAGACCCATGTTCTTAGGTATGACATGTATAAAATATGTAATATTACAAGCATAAAATTCATAACTGCACACATGCTCATTTCATCCCTTCATGATTTTCTCATTTTTTTTTTGTTGTTTGCGACGTTTTGTATGACGTCTAAATTATTCACTTCTTTCTTAGGTCTCAAGAAGAGAGAATGCTGTTTGAGTGAGACTTGACTGTGATTCCTAACAAATTAATCGAACGAGTAGTGGGCTCTCATATTGGCTTGCTCCCTATGCTCACGTGTGGCCTGTTGTCAGCCAATCTAATCAATGGATATTATTTGTTTCCATTGACAAAAATATAACAAATGTGCATAACCGATTGAATTCATCTTAACATACATACATTCATGTTATTGCTCCCGGAGGGATGGAAGCAGAGGCTTATTTTCTTACGTTTGAATTCAATACAAAAGAAAATCAATAACGACAGTCATTGAGACTACGACATATTAGACGAGACAGTTAGCCATGTTTTGCAAGAAGGTTGGGTATAGTCGAAGGAATTAAGTTCATTATATAGGTGAACGCATGGCTGTATTATTAAGAAGTGTACTTCCTAACCCTGTAATTACGAGTTCATACATATATATATATATATATA
>NC_069001.1:25522626-25523407 GCF_001194135.2 Octopus bimaculoides | reverse complement strand
ATAAGCCCATACATGCAAGCAAACACAAGTATTTCTCATTATCAGACTGTAGCACTCTGTCCTTGCCACTCTCTTACTCAAATCTCGATGTCATATTTCATACGCTCTCATAGTTTCTTTTTTTTTTCATTTCTCAGCTCTCCTCATGCACTTCTTGCCTTTTTGCCTTTCAAACGTTTTATTAATTTACGTATATACTTACTTTATCATCTCTCTCTCTCTCTCCCTCTCTCTCTCTCTCTCTCATTAACACATACAGAACACTGACACAAACTCTCATAAATAATGAAATACAAGCGCACTCGTAATCACTCATCGATATATACAATTCTTTGTAAATATTAGCGATTGGTAATGCGCAGCATATAGTTTTAGTTTTCAGGTATTCTCTGTACGTACTGTTGAGTAATGTCTATCTAAAAAGTCTGTATATAGTAACATTTTGGAAAATTATTCCACATAAAATGCCCTGATGTAGCCAGTATATATAGATGCATATCTGGGTACAGGAGGTTGCAAACAAAACCTAGACAAAATGATAAACAAAGTACAGAAAACACACAGGCCACATAGAGAACATTTCCTTTGAGATACAAGGTAGTTAGAATGTTAGATGTTTATATATATTTTTTATTTACATTCTTAGCTTTCTTCCGTTATCGGATTTATAAAAAAAGTGCCTTATAGTAAGTTTGCTTGGCCTTTTTTTTTTACATAAAACTGAAAGCGATGATATTTTAGAGTGCGAGAGAGGGGGAGAGAGAAGGAGATGAGAGGGAGA
>NC_069001.1:25521930-25522616 GCF_001194135.2 Octopus bimaculoides | reverse complement strand
TTTGATTTTCTACAGCAAGAATTATAATTTAATTTCAAGCACCATTAATGTAAGGAAGGGAGATTGGTGTAAGGATGTGGTCGTTTAGTCTTTTATAAACCTGAACTTTTAAGTATAAAATTGAACTTGTAATCTGCACATTTCTCAATAGTTCAGCGTAGGTATTCTCTTTTTCACTGATCTTCAGCTTTATGGTTAGCTAATATGTATGTATGTATGTATATATGTATATTCATGTGAGATTTGAAGGATATATATATCCAAGCGGATACCGTTGTGGCTTTCAGTTGAGTTCCAGGTGGATTAAGTCTAACCACATATATCAGTATGCACCATCTATGACTACTATGAATTGTCCCTCACCCTGTAAATCGCCTCGATAGGTAATTCCATGTTCGCTTCTCTGCATGGTAAAATTATCTGGCGGGTACATTAGCAATAATTATAGCAGCATACAATATGAAAACTTGTTCATCCTCAAAATTTGTTTCCTTTGATTTTACAATTTCATACTGCTTTTTGTTATGTTTATAACGGCTTATACGTGTTAACACTGCACAAAGTATGGGCATGATTTTTTGTGCAGCCCCTTTCAGAGAAATAAACACACACACACACACACACACACACACACACACACACACATACACACACACATATATATTTGCATACATGCATACTCACTT
>NC_069001.1:25519719-25521523 GCF_001194135.2 Octopus bimaculoides | reverse complement strand
TATATATATATATATATATATTACACATATATGTAAGTATATACAGGGTAGGTGTGCATATATATTATATATACTAAGACTTTTTAAAGAAGAGACACTTATAATTGCTCTAGATTATTGTAATTTTGGTATATGACTATTATATATCTAGTAAGCTGAACCGCCAGATTATGTTATTTAACATTAAAGGAGACAACTGCAACAATGCATTGAACACACGCTCCTAAACGTTGTTTGTAACCATTGACTAGTTTGCTCATATTTGGTACGTGAAGATAGTCTAGAAGCTCGCGATGCAATAGAGTTTTGTGTTTAACTGGGTGAAAATTGTACAGAAACATACGGATATATCTAGACTGCTCATGGACTAACTAGCATGGGCCGATCCACTATTTCTCGCTGGTGCAAAAGGCCAGGCGAGTTCATCGGGAAGCACCTGAAAATCAACATACATATTATCATATATATATTGATATATAAGTGTGTGTGAGCGTGTGTGTATTTGTATGTGTGTGTGAGCGTGTGTGTATTTGTATGTGTGTCTGTGTGTGTGCATTTGTATGGATATTATATGTAGATGTGTATGTACATGCGTACACACATATGCGCACGCATACACACATACATACAAATGTCATTAAGGGCATGGGGAGCGTATGAGTAGGATCTAAAACATCTATTTAGGGAGAAAGAAAGACAGAAAGGCACAGAGGGATTCGCAGGCAGAGGCAGAGAGGTCGATAGGTAGAGAGATATAACGAGAAGTGTCAACGTGCCAATACGATTAACCTCCCTGTATAGATCAAAAGTAAGCACCTAATCAAACGTGTAAAATTAGATACATCTAAAACGAAGAAGCGAAACAACGACGTCAGCAATTACCACCGCAGTAAAAATAAGAGCAAAGAAATAAACAACATCAACATTGCCACGAAGAAATATAAGAACAGTAATGAAAAGTATATGCACGGGCGTTGATGAGCTTGCATACTTCTGATTTGTTTGTTTAATTGTATTACAGCGATATACATTCATATATATTCACTTAAAATCCCATATACACGCTCAGAAACTCATAAATACATTAAGATATACATACATGTATTTTTCAGATTGTGTGTGCAATGCGTTCATTTTATCCATGATTTAAGCATCTTGATTGACAAGATATATGATATATTTATCAAAAAAATATATTGTATGCTTCTTTCATATCTAGCTATTTAAATATCTCTCTCAAACATATGTACGTTCTCAGATAAATTTTCTTGTATTTTTGGCAAGTTAGAAATTGCTAAATTTTTAAGAGAAATCGAAACGAAACTGATGCACTGCTGCCAGCATCCGACACCGATAACCCTCATCACATCTTCGCTATTTAAAACTAATAATTGAATAAGTAAACGATATCAACAAAGTAAATATAAATGGAAGCAAATAAAACGTAAGCAATATTCTTATCAATGTGTATTTACAGGGTGGGATGGTTTACAGCGCAGGAGTTTAGAGAAATGAGAAAAATATGATAGTTTTACACTATATTGGCTTAGAGCCACCTGATAGTTTGATTTATAACGAGTTAAGTAATATTTATAGGTACGCATGGGTGCTCAAATGAAATACATGCCCCCCATATATATATATATATATATATATACTCATACACATATATACACAAACACATACATATACACAAACTTGTATGCATATGTATATGTATATATGTTCTTATATTCATCTATCAACGTATGTATCTTTATATATATACATATATATATGTATACGTATACACATACATATGTAT
>NC_069001.1:25518259-25519709 GCF_001194135.2 Octopus bimaculoides | reverse complement strand
ATATATATATATATATATATATATAGAGAGAGAGAGAGAGAGAGAGAGAGAGAAAGAGAGAGGGAGAGACTGATACAGAGAGAGACAGAGGGACAGACAGACAGATAGAGACTTATGTATGCAAGCATGTGAACACATACATGCTTACAAACACACGTTACAAATCCAGAATCATGTGTACAAAGAAAGAAAATAAGAAAAAAAAGAGAGCGCGAGAGATAAATAGAGAGGGAGAGAGAACATTATATAGACATATAAATAAATATGTGTAGTTGGTTGCCTTAATATGTATGCATGTACGTGTGGATAAACGGTTTTTCTTCAAAATATTTTATGCTATGTATCACTGCCGAAATATATTAATATTACTATATACTCATGCGATGGAAATTTGTACTGCGTATCACGTCTATGAATGAGACACGTAAGATATTAATACATCAATATCAATCATTTTTTATTAAACGTAATGAACATGCTGTTAGTAATACTATGAATATTAGTGTGTGTGCTTGCGTGTGTGTTTGTGTGTGTGTTCGTGTGTGTGTATACACTTTGATGCATATATCAATCTCTCTTCCCATACATACTTACACGCATGCACACATACATAATTACATATGTGTGAGTCTGTAAACATAAATTGAAGGTCACACTCACTGGTTTGCGACAATCTATAAAAAAATATTTCTAAATGTTTTAAGCGATTTTGTTGAAATGTGTAATTTGACTTCTTCATTATTTTGGTCAATATATGAAAGCAACAAGCGAATCGGTCATTGGCAGATAAGAACGTTATCAACAGGTACGGAATCAAATACAACACAGAATAATGTTTGGCTTCTATGCATACACAAATTCGCATACACATACAGACATACGCAAACATAGTTATGTATATTATATATGATATATGTACGATGACGAAAATGATGCTGATGATGATAGCAATACTACAG
Organism: Octopus bimaculoides; assembly: GCF_001194135.2. Lineage (NCBI taxonomy): Eukaryota > Metazoa > Mollusca > Cephalopoda > Octopoda > Octopodidae > Octopus > Octopus bimaculoides. The sequence goes on along the minus strand of NC_069001.1, from coordinate 25,518,750 downwards.
AACGAAGAAACCTTCTAAAAATTATCCATAATTTCAGCAAGGACATCAGGATAAACATGGAACTGCTCAAATGTGGCAAAGAGACAATGAGAAGACGCACATTAAACAGTACTGAAAACACTGCCCTCGACATGGACACAGAAATACAAATATCTAGGATTAGACGAAACAGCTAAAGTATGATTCACAGATATGAGGGAAAAAATTAGGAGAGAATATTACAGAAGAGTTAGACTAATATGAAACACTGAATGCAATGCTAAAAGTAAGATAACAGGGATGAATATGCTAGCTATATCAGCCATAACTTACAGCTTCAACATAGTGAACTAGAAGATTGAAAAAAATACATCTCTCTCTCTAACTCTCTCTGTGTCTCTGTCTCTCTCTCTCACATACACACACACAACCTGTCTATGTGTATGTCTATCTATCTATCTTTATAAATGAATATATATATATATATATATATATATATATATATATATATA
>NC_069001.1:25513318-25514287 GCF_001194135.2 Octopus bimaculoides | reverse complement strand
TATATATATATATATTCCAAGTGATACACAAACACACACACAAGCATATGTATACTCCTGTAAGTGTGTATCGGCGTGCATGCGTGCTGACTTGCTCCCGGCTAAAATATTTCTGTGGGTATTCTCATCCGTAACACAGCATATATTTCCTTTAATGTGTTGTGTGATATGTTTGTTACATTTCCCAATCATATGATATTAGTGCTGTTGGATGTCATAACGATTTTCACTTGTATAGATTTCTTACAGAAATTTATTCTGATCAGGCATAATATTGGGACGTTTACAGAAGATCGTATAATTTTTTTTATGCAAGGAAAAATTTGTCTAGAAACTTTCTTTGTTCTAATCTATTTATTATTCTAAGCTTTTCATACAATGGATAATTATATCTTTATGGAAATCAGACAAGCAAGTGATGAAATTATCCATAAATACCTCATATAATTCTGGATGCATGAGAGCAAATGCTTTCCAGAAATATATATATTAATGATAATAATAATAATAATAATAATAATAATCATAATATGACAATAAAAAATGAATCAGACCTCGATATTATGTAAAGTAGAGGAATTTATATATGAATATAATATGTGACAATTAGTTGGTTGCCATAATAAAACTCAGAGTTTCGGATACCGGGACTGGAGTGTGCTCCGGCATATCAGTTATTAAGACTCCGGTCTTAATAAATGATGAGATGCTGGAGCAGATTTCACCTCCAGAACCCGAAACTCTGAGGTTTATTATGACAACCAACTGTCACGTCATATATACATATATTCATATACATACATACATATATATATATATATATATATATATATATATATACATCAGCGACGACTGGTGTGAGAGTCTGATGAAAGTGCTCGAAACTTAGTTCTCGTAGCAGTAACAAAGTGATGGTGAGGGGCTTGCCAAACTGGCCGAGAAATATTTTAGAGGAAAGTATCTCTGAAA
>NC_069001.1:25509607-25513308 GCF_001194135.2 Octopus bimaculoides | reverse complement strand
AGGAAAGTATCTCTGAAAAGTCGGATTAATGTAACTAATAGATTACTTCAGAAATTCAGGCCTGATATACTTACATTGTTCTAAGAAATATCCCTCCAGACTGGAGCTCTTATTTATCCGCTTCTTACGGAAGGGTCAGATTCTATCACTTACGAAATCCGTCTCTTATGAACATCGATGGTCATCTCGAGATGTTCTCTTCTATCATGTACATGCGGAAGACGTGCAACAATACGTGGATTACTGCGACGGTGAACTGGTGTGGAGGTCTTTCGTGCAACACGTTTTTCCGTAGATCATGTCAGTGACTGAACTGGTATCTATGATAAATTTCCCTTAACCCCTTCTATATTTAAGAGATGAGGAATTATGTGCATTATTTACATTATTTACATTTTCTCTTTTACTCTTTTACTTGTTTCAGTCATTTGACTGTTGCCATGCTTGATCACTGCCTTTTGTCGAACAAATCGACCCCAGGGCGTATTCTTTGGAAGCCTAGTACTTATTCTATCGGTCTCTTTTGCCGATAGAAAGATATGCACATCAGAGATGCACATATCGTCATCCAGTTAAAGAAAATGCTCATATAGTTATGGTCGTGCAACTGACTAGAAAATCTGTGTCATTGCGCAGAATATTTACTGTAGCCCATCTTTTGTACCAAAAGAAAACATGTTTATGATAGCAATCCAGTTAAGGACACAAACCATGAGAAACACTGTCTGGTACTGCATCCGGACATAGCCATACGAAGCCCTGTCTGGTACTGCATATAATAATAATAATAATAATAATAATAATCTCAAATTTTGAAACAAACACAATATTCTTATGGTTTCTTAAACATTCTTTAGAACAACAATATTTACAAAACCAAATACATGGTACCCTAGACATAACAGCAACATGAACTTCTAACTTGTCTCTTGAGGTCTCTGGGTAAGACTTGGAGCCAAATTGTACAACTGCAAAGCAAAAGTCAAACATAAAATAATACTAATACTAATACTAATACTAATAATAATAATAATAATAATAATAATAATTATTATTATTATTATTATTATTATTATTATTATTATTAGCAGCAGCAGCAGCATACCCGGAATCCATGCTGTAAACAATGCAAATGTGATATTTTCTAAAATTGCTTATATGTTTGTGTGTGTGTGTGTGTGTGTGTTGGTGTGTACGGTCGTGTACAGCTCCTGGAATCGATACCATTGCTTTGGAAATGTATCTGCGTCTCCATTAAAAAAAATTCACTTCGTTTTAATCTCACGACGAGCGTTCGACCGTTTCGCAATACTTTCGGATATAATATATATATATATATATATATATATATTCGAACCAGTGTCTTACAACATGGTCGCCATAAGTAAAAATAGAGGAGTGGTTTTCGGAGAAAATTCATTTTTCCTTCTCCTGCTTCGCGCGTTGATGATCTTAGCAATAGATGGCAAAGTATGTCTTAATGTGATGCGCCAGCAAATCGCATTGAAAGTAGTTAAGAATATGAAAACAGTAAAAACAAAACATTAACATCAAAACAACAACTACGACATCAGCAACAATTGCAGTAACATCAACATGAATACAGCAACTCCAATAACGACTGTAATAAAATAATCAGCAGTAACAATAACGGTAGCTGTAACCGTGCTAACAACAGCCGTAAGGTAAACAATCTCAGGAAGCAGCTGCCATCATAATAACAACAAGAACATCGGAGACAACGGTGAAGTTAGTAATTACGTAATCTACAAGGACAGCAACACCAATGAGTAGGATGACAAATTTATTAAGGTAAAAAAAGAAACATCCTTTATGAACGATATACTTCAGGGGATTTCTCATTCTCTAGACGGTAAAGCAGACGCTTTTAAAATGTTTAAAAATCACTTTGTTGGTCTGGACTCATGTCAGTATCAGAAGAGAAAATGTTCAGCAAACACAGACACACAAAAAGGACAAAATCATAAATGTTCCAACGTATCACAATATTTTTTTATGTTCAATATTGTAGATTTCCAGGACAACCGGTATTAAGTGATTCTACTTGGTTTAATGAATATTTATTATAATCACTGGGTAGAATAAATGTGGTTACCTGGCAGAATCGTTACCACGCTGAGAGGTATTTCGTCGTCACACGCTTTGAGTCCAAATTTCGCTGAGGTCGACTTTGCCTTTCTTTATTTGAGCATCGATAAATTATGTACCAATGAAACGCTGGGGTCGATATAATTTACTACCTGCTTCCAACAAATTTCAGGCTTTGTGCCTTCATTAGAAAGGACAATTATGTAGATTTACGGTGGTTGGGTGAGATGCTAAGCGGTATTGCATAAATGTTCATGTTTTGAGTTAAAACTTCATTGAGGTCGACTTTGCCTTTCATTATTCAGGTTCGGTAAAATAAGTACTAGTTGAGTACTGGAGTCCATGTAAACGACTTAACCCCTCCCCTAAACTGTTGGCCTTGTGCTAAAATTTGAAATAGGTCGATCTATTACACTATGTTTTATAAATGCCACTCGTTTCTATCATATATTATTCTATCATATATTACTTCTGTCATATATTATTCTATCATGTAGTATTATTTCTATCATATATTATTTGATTCCGAGTGTCATACCAGTGATACTTCCCAACATTCTTGTCTATTACACCTAGAAGCTTTGTCGGTGGGCTTATTTACATGCCTCATTCATCACCTCCCCATCTCTGGCAAAGGCCTCTAGTATGTATGAATTTGGCTACTGCTTATCTTTAACTTATATATGTTTATCGGATTATCTCTCGACATATTTGCTCCATGCTTGCCCTATAATCTCAACTAATGTTTGCTTCTGTAATGTGACATCCTGTTTTACCAAATACTGAAACATGTAACAAACACTCACACATATGCACACACACAGATACACACAGACACACACATACGTAGACAAACACGCAAACTCACATATTTATGTACATATGCATATATATACATGTGCGTGTATATGTACACATACGTAATGTGTTCCTATGCGTTTTTAGGTGCGTATAGATATACATACAGAACGTAAATACATTTCCACACAAGCACACTCAGGTACGCCCATACAAGCACACTCACAGATGCATACACACACAGGCACATCAAATACATTTTGCATATCTCCACTTTTGCAACACTATACATCTCAATTTTATTTGTACATGGACACGCCATGTAAAAATTATGTATAGTAACTTTTTGGGGCCGATACTATTACCAGGTTTATTTGAACTTATCAACCATATAATGGTTGTTGTTTATATGTCTTTAGATGTCTGGCAATATGGATCAAAGGAATGAAGTATGACAAGGAGAATAACGTCCTTCGCAGCGAACAGGTAATTGGCTCGGATTTTGCAACCAGGGATAGCAACATCTAGTGGTGGGGTTAGTTGATTAAATCGATCCCAGTGCTCAAATGAGCTTTATTCAATTAATGGAAATCAATGTCGACATCGGCGTGATTTGAACTAAGAAAGTACATACGGACAAATTACTCCTAAACGTTTCGGCTGTAGTGCTTATGGTTCTGCCAACTAACCATCTTTGTGGACACTTAATTGAGCAATTCTTTAGAGTTTGTTACTTAGTAGCACAAAATCATTTCCAGCTCCGATCTCCATTAGACCTTGGATATAAATGCATT
>NC_069001.1:25502236-25509465 GCF_001194135.2 Octopus bimaculoides | reverse complement strand
TATATATATATATATATATATATATATATATTTGTGCGTGTGTGTGTGTATTTGTGTGTCTGTGTTTTGTAAGCGATGTTGTAAGTTGGCAGTAGAAGAATAAAAGAATATATCTGTGTGTGCTTATATATATATATATAAGGTGTCCAATTCAACGTAATCGGTGATTGTGCACCGTCGCCTCAATGCTCAAGATATCAGCTTTCCTCAGGAATGAAGGATAGCAGGATCTCTAAACAGATGCTATATGGGGAACTTGTTAGTGGAAAGAGAGCCCGGCAGAAACCAACGCTGCGATTTAAGGGCTGTGTCAAGTCCTTATTAAAGGCATGTGATATGCAGGAGACCGAGTGGGAGAGCAATGCCTCTCATCGCCACAGTTGGAGAAAGCAGGTTAAGGAGGGATTCGACACCTTTGAGAGAACACTTATTCTGTATGATGAATTTAAGTGTGCTGCTCGAAAGCGCACTGCTAGTCTAGTAAATGGGGAAATCTCGGTTTGTAATTTCTGCAGTTGTACATGCTTGTCAAGAGCAGGGCTCATTAACCAGCAACGGAGCTGCTAACGCCAAATATAAGTTTGTCCTAGAATGCATATATATAACCACTGTATAAATAGAACAACTGATTCTTTCTAGTGTTACAATACGATATATCATTTGAAGATGTTCTACGCAGTCTCTCAGGAAATAAACTTTGGAGTAATAACAACTTGTTGCACGATATCTTATGTCTCAAACAGACGCATCCACTAAAACTCAAATCTTTCGGGAGTAAAATATAATCTGTTAGAGCGAATACGACAAGCGTATTACAACCTAGTATAATTGTAAGTGTATATAGATCTAATAAATATATCGAAATCCTATTCTATGTATTCTAAAACGAAAAAGAAAAAAAGCAGTTGAAGGCTTATTTTAAACTGCCATATGAAAAAATCGAAGTGATGCACGACATCCGTTGTTGAAATCTATGGATTTTTCCACCCTTTACTAAAGTCGATTCACGTACTGCTAAGGGAAGAGAGAAAAATAATTCTTGATCGAAATGGTAGCGATTTGTAAAAGGCCATTGTTGAGAAAGGGACCGAAAGAGAGAGAAAGAGAGAAATAGACAACTATACAGAGAGTGAGTGTGAAAATCTCAGCGACTAGAAAATCAGCATAGTTCCTACTTCATTGTATTGCTAAAAACTCATTGATTTCGTTCTGATAGCTGACTGAGTAACAACAGGGAATGAATGTTAGACTGTGATACATGAGAATGCGGTTATTCATTCGTTTTTATAGCTGAGGTGCTAGGTAGCAGTCACAAAACCATTACAATCTGAAGATACAGAGGGAACCCGACAAATATGTATACTGACGCAAAATTATCGTCTTCGATAGATCTAATATAACACACACGAAATCAACTATATCCCTTACGCTCTCTTCTTAAAGCTTAACTACTCCCACCCCAAGTATTTTCCAAACTCTTTCTCTGGCCTGTCGTTCTTGTATATCAGCACTGCATTCTCCTTTTAATTACTTAGTTTCATACTCTCCACCTCTGCTTGACTATGTGTCAGCTCCTTTTGTTTTCTGATGAAATATTAACCTCCCATTCATCGAAACACTCCTTTTTCATTTCAAGTACTTTGAATATACCTAAAACACAAATTTCAAGTATTCTTACACTTGACACACTGTAACAATGAAAATATGTTTCCTATTTGAACACACAACCTGATAGCGCGATTTTAATACTTCATAAGTTTTCCTCCAGAAAAACTTAGTTAAAAAGAAGGCAAGCACACGTACAGGTGTCGAAGAAGAAAGTTTTGATCGATAATATCAAGAAGTTAGCCACTCACTATATTTCACTTATGATATACACCAGATAGATTTATTCGTATAGAAAAGGTTTTGAAAAATATGTTGAAGTTGTATACACATACAGGCACACAAATATACATAAACATATACATAGACGCATATACACACAAATATCGGGAATTGTATCTTGTATTCAACGATACAAAGTTATTATTGTCTTTGAAATCAAATGAAGATATGTGTTTGATATAATCTGGCATTGCATCGGAAATTCTTTGAAGTGGATCGAACACCTTTCCAAGAACAAAAGTGACGTTATTTTGGAAATGTGACCCTTTAGATATCTCAAAGTCCGTTTGAAAATTCCTTACGGATTAAAATTGATTAGTTGCATTGTAGATGTGAGGGTAAAGATTGACGTCTTAATAATTGAACGTCTCAAAAGGAAAGATGAAGTTGGTAAGTACAATAGATTTAAATCAACGCAAGAAGCGGTTTCAAAATGTCGAAGAGAATTTAGACGCTAGTTTTCAAGCTGGTTCCTACGTTCACTGACGAATATATTATTGTTGGAAGAAAATATGAATTTTCTTTTCTTACGGTAAAGGTTGCAGTATTCATTTATATTCAACACTGTCTAATACTCTTCTCTTAAAGTTTAAACCAATAGAATGGAACTAATGATTCCCAGGCGTGCCGTCTACATGAATAGTATTTACTCAAATCCAAGTTAACACAACTTCTACGTCCATTCTGAATGTTCAGCACGTATTTCAGAGTCTCAATTGTTTTGTTTTCCCTTATCCTGTACCCTTCCACATAGTGGAGCACTAAGGTCTGGAATAGATTTGCCCATGAGAAATTTTCCGTTGCCTTTTGTCAACCACAACCAAATAGTTCCGCTCTCAGCTGCTGTAAATAATTCCCCAATGGTTCTCTTCATTTATTTGGTTTCAAACCTGTCTTCGACAAGAAAACGTCTACTAAACTTGTTGATAAACCGGAGCACTCGATGTGAAACGAACCTAGATATCTTCCATTGAAAAGAGTCTACTTAATTACATAATTTTTTTAAAAAATTTATTTTCACGAGAAATGATTATTTTGGATGTTGATACCAGCTTATATTTATATGTTTATGAATGTGTCTGTGTGTGCATCTACACACACACACACACACACATGTATATATATACATTACATACATACATACAAACATATATATATTCAGCCATACGCACAGTCACACACAAGCAAACACGCAAATACACATACAAATATTTACACTCAAACACAGACGCACGCACACACACACACACATATATTACCTGTTACTCCTATAAGTCATTAGATCGTGGTCATGCTTGGGCACCGCCTTATAAATGTAAATATACACTCACCTACATATATATACCTACTTACCTACCTAATTACATGCATACATACACACAGATAGATAGATAGATAGTTAGATCCTGAAAGTTATAAGTCGGTGTAGTAGTCTACTGAAAGTAGACAATGAAAATAATATGAGTGGGTGGTATATGGTTTCGTACAATATACCGTTTCTCGTGTGTCGAATAATATGCGAATGTTATCTTTGAGTAATCCAGGTGAAATGAAAAAGCTTGACATAGTATTTTATATTTTCAAAAGTTCTATGGTGTTTATCAAACGAAGCTTCCATATGAAACTTTTCGTTTATAACCGTTATCATTAAAATAAAAAGCAATATTGGAAAATTTGGTGTTCGAGAATTACTCTTAAGCAGTAGTATTCATATTGCACAATGTATAAAGAATTTGTTTTACAATTTATATATAAATTTTCATTTAATTTATCACAGAATCATAAAAATTCACAGTTATGAAAATAAAAATAAAAAAAACTTATTCATTTTAATACGACATCTACAAAGTCAGTATTTTAATTCCACTTTCAACTCAAATGAATAAAATCTATGGCTTGTACTTTGTGATGATTGACGTCAATATTTGTGAGAAGACAACAAAGTTCTAAGATGGTGACAAATAAAAATCCATATAATTTAAAATTTAATGAAAATGAAATGAATAAATCTAAAGCAAGAGACACAACTGTTTTTGTTTTTTTTTCTCAAATAATTCTATCCTAGCATTACAAACCTACATAAAATATTTATGTAAAGATGTTTTCGATATGATTTATACGTTTAAAACTTCATAGGTAATTTATAATCGAAGAGTGTGTTCCTATTGTAAATATTCTTATGACTGAATTTTATTGTACAGCGTAGACTGAGATGCGTGTGGTTTTCTTAACATAATGTCTACTAATGACTGCAATACAGCTACGTGGTAAGAAATTTCATTCTAATAAATTTTGAAAAAATAAAATTTTACAGAAATTTTAAGAGAATTATTGAGACAAAATATCTCAGGTACTTTTTAAAATTCGATTAACAAAAGTGGTTTTCTTATTAATATTATGATTTTAAATCTTTATATATGAACCATTTGTAGAATGAACATTCATTTTGTAGCAATGTAAATTATCAAAAGTAATAGTGTATGTGTATCACTAGCTGCTACTTTGAGCTGGTTAAATCATTCAATGACAGAAAAAAACCCACTAACGTAGATGCTTATATTAAATAAAAACGTAAACAGAGAGATATAACATTAAACAGAAATGATTATATGAATGCATTAATACGGATTACAATATATGAATCAGAGATTAAAATGTTACTAATATGAATAGAATGAAAATATACCTTGGGCTTGTAAAAAGTTAGAACATAAAGAGATGAATATACAACCTGCATTTCTGAATGTAGATTTATTTGATTCATTATTATTCCATATCATAAATGTATGTAAATTACATATAGTTTCGTATTTATATTTGAAACAGAGAGAAAGTTTGAAGTTATGAAAATAATACTTGTTTAAAAATAACAGTGAAAGATATTAAGAAAAACAAAAATTAGTTTTTATTTCAAGCATGTGTTTAAATTACTTGACAGAAGCTGATAGATTTTGAAAGCAACATAAAATTTAAACAAATAACGCAAAGGAATCCTAATATACTAAATTAAAAGAGACTGTGAAAATGTGAAGAAATGGAAAAAGAGATTGGAATATAAATTCTTATAGGGTAAATGATGAAATATTAATTTAAATCGGCAATATAAAATCTCAGAAAGAAAAATTGCAAATGTAATTAATTTGCAGTTTGAATGCAGAAGCTATACTCGATTTTATAATCTGTAATGCTTAGTACGTAAAAGAATAATTAATTAGTTGAATTACCGTTGGTTGCAATTGTAAAAAAACATGTTGAGTACAATTAGATCAATGAAATTTAATAAATAGATTCTTTAATTTGAGATTAGAGTCTAACAATTGAATAATTATCATTAATAGAGAAATATATATATATATATATATATATATATATATATATAAAAGCAAAGAGAGATGACAAAGGAATGTGTTTATCTTATAAATTTGATTACATTACGGCTGTTTCTGCTATAGGATGCAGTGCACTCAAATTTGAGAGCCTGGATAAAACCTTATGGGTTTATTCAGATTGATATTTGTGCTTGTATAGGAAATGGCATAAGCAATGAGAAGACGCGTACAGATGTATATGAAAAATATTTATGACCAAAATATAGTTAGATGTGTTGGTGGAAATATATCTATTTATACGTCCGCACTCACACACACACACAAACAAACACGCACACCACCGAAACGTACTTATATATACACATGTATCTGAACAAACGTACATTTAAACACATACACACCAACAGATGTGTGAAATTAGCTGTGTAAAAAAGAAGATAGATTGGGGATTTCACCCTTATATGACGGTAAAATTTTGTCAGCAGCCACGGGACTCAAACCCACAGCCCTCAGAACCTAGGCCGTTGATGACAATCACTGTTCAATTAAATACTAAATATTATGGCTTTTGGAATGCTGACAACGTTTTCCGACTTCTAAAGTAAAAATACTTAATCGTTCGACTGTTTCGGCGCCTATACTACGTTAGAAACACGAAAATTTGTTTACTGTATATAATCTTCGTTTTTTTTCAATTTGTTCCATTCACTTGACTGCGACATTGATGGAGCAACGCTTTCTGTCGAACAAATCACCGTCAGGACTTATTCTTTGTAAACCTAGTATTTATATATATATATATATATATATATATATGTATGTATGTATGTATGTGTGTGTGTGTATATATATATATATATATATACACACATCTTTTTATAATTTACATTCTGATAAAGTAAGCGATTAAAAATTCAAAATAGACAAATAAAGCAAAATAGAATAGGATAAAATGAAGTAAAATAAAATACTATAATAGTCCATCGGCTAAAACACTATATCTGATGACACAACTTTAAAATAATTTAACATCATTTAAAGTTATATTAGAAAGTCCTGTACTTCCCTCAAGGTACACGTAATAACAGCCGACTTCCATAGATAAAATCCGTCTCTGCTCACCAAACTTACAAAAGTTTATAGAAACCAGTGGTCAAAATCACAGGTCAAAACACACACTAGCACCTATGGCCATAAATTCACTGAAGTAATCCCCTTCTGCATTCATAGGTTTTCCTCCACTTTCTTGAAGGTATATAAAAATAAAAATAGAAAATAGAAATATAAATAAGATTATTTGTCTGCGTTAGGGTGATTTGAAACCTGGAGGATTACATTTGTTACTACAGCTAATATGAATTTTTTTTTATTCATGACGTAGACTAGTTTTTCCCTCTTGACTATATAAGCCTGTCATATAACAAAAAATAATTTCTTTGGCATGTCCTGATGTTTGTTTGTAATTGTTACCCTCAGGAGGGTGTCCTCACCGGATTGCACTGTGACGTGTATGGACTACGGTGGTGAACGCTTGAAATGGCCATAGGTGCTTGTGTGTGTTTTGGCCAGTGGTTTTTATGAACTTTTGTAAGTTTGGGGAGCAGTGACGGATTTTACCTATGGAAGTCTGCTGTTATTATGTGTATCTTGAGGTTAGTACAGGACTTTCTAATATAACTTTAAATGATGTTAAATTATTTAAAGTCATCAGATATAGTATTTTAGCCGATGGACTATTATAGTATTTTATTTTACTTCATTTTATCTTATTCTATTTTGCTTTATTTGTCTATTTTTTTAATCGCTTAATTTTATTCGAATTGAAATTATAAAAAGATATATATATATATATATATACTGTGTTATATTTTTAACTCAAATTTGATTTATTTGTATGTTATAAGTAGAAAAAAAATGTATGTAAATTTTTATATTGTGTGTTTTTTGTGTTGCATTTTATTTTTTTACATACATTTTCTTATGTATTTGTGAACTTTGATGTATTTCTTATAT
>NC_069001.1:25500668-25501944 GCF_001194135.2 Octopus bimaculoides | reverse complement strand
ATATATATATATATATATATATATACCCGACGGGCGTCTTTGAGTTTCCGTCGTCTACCAAATCCACTCACGAGAATATATAAATTCCTCGTTTCGGTGGTGTGACTGCGGCCATGCTGGAGCACCGCCTTTAGTCGGGCAAATCGATCTCAAGTCTTATTTGCAAGCCGAGTACGCAGTCTATCGGTTTATTTTGTCACACTGCTAGGCGAAGGGCATTTAAACACACCAGCCTCGGTTGTCAAGCGATGTTGGGGGCACAAACACATACATACAAGCATAAAACACACACACACATACATACACACACACGCATATCACACGAATATATGTGCAAGAAACTGGACGATGTGTAAATGAATATACATATGCATAAATATATAGAATATTTTTGAAGGAAATATTTTTATAGATTACTTGCTCCAAGAATATTCAAGTCATATATATGTGTGTGCGTGTGAAAGTGTGGGTGTATGTGGATCTCTCTTTCTCTCTCTCTCTCTCTCTCTCTCTCGATAGATAGATAGATAGATAGATAGATAGATATGCGTGCGTGTTTGTGCATTCGTGTATGTATGTGTGTGTATGCATATCAATTTCAATAGCCTAATTGCTGTCATTTGTATGAATAGCTTTAATTAGTAGCACATACTTCATTGCCATTTGATAAACTAATAATTATTCAATTCTGAACCCGTGCATAAGCACTTGGAAGACAAATGTGGCCTCGGGTTTTCTAATATATTTATACTTTTAATTTGCTTTTCTAATTTTGACATCATTTATTTTTTTCCTTCCTGTATTATATATTTAGTTTTCCTCTTACCCTATTTTTCCTGTATTTGATTGAAGGTGTGAAGAGAACCACGCCAGCAACTAGCGTAGATTGATTGAATGTTTTGTTGCTATTTTGAACAGGTCATCTGATATCAGTGTACCGACATATAGATCTTATCGTTGTTGTAGTTAGAATTGCATGTAATATCGCATTGAATATTGTTAATTTCACACTTTCATGTTTTGATATTATAAAACTGTTACTATGATTGGTATGCTTTCGAATCATTTACTTCGATGTAATGAATCTACATTTATACATGCAACTGATTTAAACGTTAAATCTAAAACCACCATTCTCTTTTTCTCGCTTTCTTTTTACTTTCTTTCTTTGTATCTCTCTCTCCCTATAAGTGTGTATATGTCTATCTGTCTCTGTCTGTCTCTCTCCCACAATATGTATAATTATACATATAAGCATACATATAAGTGTGTATAT
>NC_069001.1:25494511-25500539 GCF_001194135.2 Octopus bimaculoides | reverse complement strand
TATAATGTCAGTATCAATGAACATTACCTACAATTTTTTCACTTCACACAAAATTCAAATTATAAAACCTGTATAGTAATAGAAGTTTGCATTACGAGTATCTTTGATGGAAGATCTTCCGGTGGATATTACAGAGTTTATATTTTCTTTAGATGAAATACTCCAACAGACTTAGTAGATTAAAGTGTGTTTATTGTCTCTGTCCCTGTGTGTATGCGTTAATATTTTTATTTTTATTAAACACCTCTAATGATAATAATAATAATGAATTAAATGATATAAGGATAAAATTAAAGATTACAAATATATAAGAAAAATAATGAAATACATTATTAATAAAAATAAATAAAATAAAATTGAAATAAAATTATATTATTTTAGCATAATTGCATTTCATGTCACAGCTCTGTTTTACATTCCCCATCATTGTTGGCAGAACATCATTCATGTTGCCTCTGTTGCCAGCATACTTTCCATATGCACGTTATCTATATACTTATGCAGTGGAGGCGCAATGGCCCAGTGGTTAAGGCAGCGGACTCGCGGTCATAGGATCGCAGTTTCGATTCCCAGACCGGGCGTTGTGAGTGTTTATTGAGCGAAAACACCTAAAGCTCTACGAGGCTCCGGCAGGGGATGGTTGCAAATCCTGTTGTACTCTTTCACCACAACTTTCTCTCACTCTTACTTCCTGTTTCTGTTGTGCCTGTAATTCGAAGGTTCAGCCTTGTCACACTGTGTCACACTGTGTCACGCTGAATATCCCCGAGAACTACGGTAGGGTACACGTTAATTTCACGAGCAGGCTGTTCTGTTGATCGGATCAACTGGAACCCTCGACGTTGTAAGCGACGGAGTGCCAACAAATATACTTATGCATAGATATATAATTTGACGTTATATCAATCCAATGTAAAATTTGCTATCTTTTAGATGGCGTGTTAACACTAACGTGCGTGTGTGTGTCTGTCTCTGTGTCTATGTCTGTGTGTCTGTGACTGTGAGTTTTCGTGTGTGTGTCTTTGAGGTTGTGCTTGTCCACCACCACTTCTTGGACCGCAGTGTTGATTTATTTAAGTGCCTCTAACTTAGCAGTTCGACAAAATGGTTGATAGAATAAGTTCCAGGGTTACAAAGAAGAAACAAGAAACTGGAGTCGACTCATTGAACTATAATTTCTTGAAGGTGGTGCCTTAACATGGCCGCAATCCAACGGCTAAAACACAAAGAAGTTAAAAGATAAAAGAAATGATAACCTTGTGCCAATTTATTCGTAAATATTCTAAATATTTTGTACTTGAATACAGTGTGTCCTACATTGTAATCAACTATGTCCCATAATGAACTTCTGTGACATGACAAATTTCAGGGTGTTAAACAACCGCAAGAATAAAAGAATATAAACTTGCCCATATTATTTTTAAGCAAACATTTTCCATTTGCACACATTTTAATGCAAATCATGATATGTATTTTTAACAGACACTATTTTTATTTTCATACCCCGTCTTAATATAAAATCTGTTCCTATTTTTACTATTCCAGATGCATCTATTTTTACTGCAATATTTCTTTATTTTCTTATTAACTTCAAAATTTTATTTCTATTTCGCTTTATAGCCATATACATTTATATATATATATATATATATATATATGCCTGTAACTATCTCTTGATCAGTTTATGTATCCCTTTACACACAGACACAGACACATATGTAAATGTATATATATATGTGTGTATGGTGTATAGCGATATATATAGATGTAGTAATACATATAGGAATAATATTCTCCTCTACTGTTGCTTATATACTTTACACTATTCGCTGCGATTCCATTATGTATTAAATAATATTTTGAGTTTAATGGTTCTGTTATAACAAATGACTAAAAAAAGATCAAAAACAGCAGTCTTTATTTGTCTGTCAGTGAGAACTGGCATGTTCTAAGCTATGTCATATTAATATAACACTTTTTATATATCTACGTAATATATGAGTTGTGTCTAGTCGTGCTATTTTCTCTAAGCTGGTAATTTAAATCTTGGCCTTTTTGTTATATCTTCATATTCATCTGTTTTTTTCCTATTATTATTTCCAAGGCACTTAATATTCTAGAGATTCTGTCTGTTTCGAATCTCAGAATTCGGTTATGAATGCTCTTGATACTTTATTTTTTATAGCTTCTTCATTCCATTTCAAGATATATTGTCGTTCATTGAAGTTGAAGCATTGATTTGGAAACCTGTCCCGTCCTGACCGTTTTCCACTATACTATCTATACGATATATCTTAATCTTCTACGCCAGAGTACTCGTTATTATTGGAATTGTTTCTCTTTCCTATTCTTTCCTAGTAGTTATCAACATTTCCACATCTTTACTTTTATGTATATTTTCTAAGTTTTTAAGAAATATATTGTTATACTTTGAATCTAAAACATCGATTACGTGATTTCCCATCTTGGTGTTTTCTAACAATTATATCGAAGAGATTTTTTTTTGTAATATATCTATATTAAATGGTATGTTACCGAGAATGATCTCTGAAACCTTTTCTGCTGTATGATTGTTCTGTCTCCTCTCTGTAGTTATTTGATAATGCCTACAGTTATAAAATGTGTTGGATTATCTTGTACTTCCAGTATCTTATATAACATCTAATTGTTGGTTCTATTCATTCCTATGCATTTGATTCTATTTTATGAATTAATCGAACGCATGTGTAATTTTCTTCCTTTATATATTCTTTACTTTCTTTGAGAAGATAGTGTGCAACCTAGTTTATTAATTCATATGTGGTAGCATGCCTCTGTTGCGTCTGAATATCTTATCTTTGATTCATTATGTAATATGATGTTAATGTATTAATGTATTTAATTAAATTTCCTGTCTTCATGGTTGCTTTAGTGCAGTTTTCCGCGCCAGACATTACATCAATTCTTTGTTTTGTGGGTAAGCAGGATATCACTTGTTAATTATCTGCAACGCATAACTTCTTTCCAAGAGTAATCTTGGTTAGAACGCTAGCTAACTGTGTCAACGGCAAGTATATAAGAAATAATTAGAAAATGAGCGTCCTAGAAATACTCTTCTTGGAATAGGTATGGGAATTTCTTCCTAAATTTTTAATTTCGTTGATTTCTGTAGAAATAAATTCTACGTTGGTCATATATTTCCTATAACTACGCAATATCGGTTTCAAATTTTGGCTCAGGCCAGCGATTTCATGGGCGACATTAAGCCGATTAACTCGACCATAGTGTTCAATGAGTACTTATTTTATCGACCTTTAGAATTTGAATGGAGCAAGGCCGTAAAGCTTAGCATCCAAGACAGAAAATGATGTTGATATAAACATTGAAGTAAAATTTATTCATTGACTAACACCAGAGAAGGCTTAAGTAATAGAAACGTTAAACGCTGCAATAAATGGCAGAGTTTGAGGGTCGAAATGCGTTGCGTATAGAAAAAGTGTCTGTCACTCGTAAGAGAGATGAAAAGATGACGTACAATGCTTAAATAACTGTTTATGGCACCTGTGTTGCTTGATCAGATAGTCACACGCTTGAGCAACCTGTTTTCATAAATGTGTTTATCCTAAACTTTTATATCTTATTTAATTAGCAATAAATCTTAAAATTTCCAAAATTTAATATCGAATTACGTATTCTAAGCGCTCTTCAACATTCGAAACTTTTGCTTCATTAGATATCTTTTTAAATTCACCAAGAAACATATATTTATATCTAAACTGTTGAGCGCCTATGTGGAATGAAGGAAATAATAATATTGTTATTCGGGGTGGCAAAATCGTTAGCACGCCGGACAAATGCTTAGCAGCTTCCCATCTGTCTCTCCGGTCTAAGTTCCGAAACCGCCGAGACCGACTTCGACTTTCATCCTTTTCTGGTCGATAAAATAGTTACCAGTTGAACAATAAGTTTGATGTCATCTACTTAATCCCTTCCCTGTAATTGCCGGCCTTCTGCCAATATTTGAAATCATAGTTAATATTATTATTAAGGCTGACAACTGACGGGATCGTTAGTACGACAGCCGAAATGCTTAGCGGTATTTCGTCCGTACTTTACAAAATATGACGTGCTCAGAAGAAACAGCAGTGGATGTGCGAAACGTAATGAATCTGTAAAACACAAAGCTAAACAGGCCAATAGAAGAGGTCAAAACAATGTCAATGAGATTGGGGATATTGTGTCACAGTATGGGAGAATGGTTAAACGGAGTGAACGAAAAGTGACATCGCTGAATACTGGTGATGGTAGGATGATGCCAGCATCATTGAACTCTGCCCTTGGGATTAGTTAATAGTCATTCCAAAGTGACATGTGATCATGGCTCCTCCACTTGGACTAACAAGACTTAAAGGCTCATAAAGCTAGAACGGACTGCAGCTAATAGAAGGCGACGAGTCAACGGACGTGCAATTAAAGATTTGAGGACAAAAACCGGGTTGCTACTTTTGTGGTAGAAGGAGATTGATCTAAGTTGATCGTCTTGAGAAAATGAAAAAAACTACTCAAAATAAAGAACGAATGAAATGGAAAAACTAACAAAATCAATTGGAAACATGAACAGAAGAAACCACAGTTTACTGAAGACCATTGGAAAGAACTCTAGAGTCGGCAGGTGAAGCACCTACAAACCTAGTGTTACAAAGAGATGAGAAAACACCAAGTTGTCTAAATTTGCCATGGACTTATTATTGACCGTTATCATGCGATCGTGTTACTTCATTTTAGGTGATATAAAGCTGCTCATATATACTATATTTGTTGTGGTGAGTAATATACAGACGGTGACTAGCCATGAGCTACAAATTTTCAATTAGATATCAAATATTCATTGAAATTCGGACAATACAAATGTCAAAGCCTGTATGTATTTCGATACACAACAAATTGGGCAATAATTTCCAGCCCTGAGAGAAGTTATTCGTGAGCGAAATTTTAAAGCACACTCTGATATTTGCCTCTAACATTGGATGGCTAAAGCAACGAGGTCACTGAACATGTATAGTTTCAAAATTTTGAAGAAAGAAATGAATTATATTTTCTGTGTTTTGTTAAATATCGTCACTCTTGACTGCAGTCATGTTACATACAATACTTGAACAAGATATATTCTCATATAAGTTGTTAGTTGCCGTCTTTGTTAGGTAGTGTAGAAGAATGAAATACAGAATTTGGCCTCAATTTCTAAAACATCCACTGCAAGACCGAAACACCAGCATTGACAACAATATTACGTGAAATAACAGGAAACAATATGTGGTCGGAAAACCTGTTGGAAAAAGTAGCCTAATATATGTAAAATCAACCCCTAAACTGTGTAATTATTGACATTTCGAACAGTGTAGTGGGGTAGAGCTACTGCTTTAAAAAAATAATTGAAGAAAATGGTATACGTATTTTGGAAAGTATTCTGCCATAAGGTTCCTCAATGAAATGCATAAATCTTCGAAAGTAGATGTGAGTGTAAATATGAGTTACGTTGAACTACGCAGAATTAACAGCGTTATCATAGCGTGTTAAGGTCTCCCAAGAAAGTAAGGTAACAACGATTAATGTAAACCGTTACACACAATGAATCGTATCAAATATACAGATATAAATACGTATTTACGTACCAACGCACACACACACGCACACACACAATGTACACATGCACACACGAACAAATACATACACATATACATATACATGGGTGTACTCTCATACATATGTAAGAGTGAGATACATGTGTATATATATGTATTATATACATATTGTGTATATATATATATATATATATAATTGTTCATAGAAAAACATGTCATCTTTACCAATATAGCAAGAGATTTTACCGCAAAAAAGTCTAAATTAGACTCCTTAGGGATCGTTCTCCTTGGTTATATATCCAAAGTTTTAAATTTAAAAGAGAGTTTTCTCGCTAATATCCATTATTATTGTACAATAATAATGGATGTTAGCGTCAAATCTCTCTCTTAAATTTAAAACTTTGTAT
>NC_069001.1:25492970-25494375 GCF_001194135.2 Octopus bimaculoides | reverse complement strand
ATATATGTATATATATATATAATGTATGTATGTTTGTGTGAGTGTTTGTCTGTATATACAAGAATGCATATATATATATATGTATATATATATGTATATATATATAAGACGCACACACATATATATTTTATATTCAAACCCCATTTGCGTCTGTTTTTAAATATAATATTGTACGTTATATATATATATATATATATATATATATTAGTGCACCCATGCCATCAGAAATGGTGGCATAAATATTATACGGAAAATAAAATTAAGAGATTATAACCTTTATCTTAACAACTTCAATACAACGTTTCTTGTGTAAACCAATGTGTTCACTTTGTTTTGGTTTGTTCTTTTAATATTATTCCTACTTGTACTTCTACTCAATGGAAAATAAAGTTGTCCATTGCTGAATACTGGTGATGGTAGGATGATGCCAATATTATTGAAGCTATTGAAAATGCTGGGATAACAGGAAACTGTCATCCATTCATACTAAATGGAAAGGCTTGTCTCACTGGGACGGAGGTTGATCTGTATTTTGTTTTTTCATATAATATTGTGTATTATATATATAATATATATATTCATTGTATTTATGTGTATATACGTATATAGATATTCTTTTGTTCTTCTATTTTTTCAGTCGATTGACTGCTACCATACTAATGCACCACCTTTCGTCGAACAAATCGACCCTAGGACATATTTTTTGTAACCCTCTCGGTCTCTTTTATCGAATCCTTAAGACACAGGGACGCATACATACTAACATCGGTTGTCAAGTAATGGTGAAAGGGACAAACACAGACACAAAGACACACAAACATATATGTATATACGACGGGCTCCTTTTAGTTTCCGTCTAACAAATCGACTCACAAGTCTTTAGTTGGCCTGAGTTTATAAAAGAAAACACATGCACAAGGTATCACACGGAGGGACTGAACCTGGAACCATGAGGCTGGGAAGCGAGCTATTTACCGCATAGCCACACCTGCGCCTATGTGTGTGCGTATGTATATATATGTATATGCACATATATTTGCATGTGTCTGTATGTATATGTATATAGACACGTGTGTATGTATAAAGTCTGTCCTAAAAGTGTGACGTACTTCAATCTGAAGTGAAGTAAAGATATTTGCACGAATGGGCCATCATATCTGATTTGAATTGATAGCCATTATTCCGATCGGTTAGTAATGGCGTAATTTCTAATGAAATATTTAATCAATCATATAAAAAGCCGTTGCATCCACTACTACACACTCACGCTAGCAAGTATAAAATAGATACATAGGCGGCTATATGTACATCCACCATATGTAAATATATGTATGTTTTTATATATATATATATATATGTGTGTGTGTGTGTGTGTGTGTGTGTGTGTGTGTGTGTGTGTGTGTGT
>NC_069001.1:25491107-25492896 GCF_001194135.2 Octopus bimaculoides | reverse complement strand
ATATATATATATATATATATATATATATATATATATATATATATATATATATACATATATACATATATATAACTGTGTACGTTTCTATGTGTGTGTATATCTTCACGTATATAGATCTAGGTGTACTTGTACAATAGTCTTAACTGCTTTAATGCACTAATTACTTTATCGCTGACATCGTTCAGAACGAATAGATATGATTTTATCGCGATGGCTTCGTACCCTGCATATACTTATTAGCTTACTCTATGAATTAATAATAACCGCATAATCATAAATATTTCCTGGTCGTATCAAGGAAAGGATAGCAAAACGAAATCGAAGCTTTGTATCTGATAACAACGTTTCAATTTTGAAACAAATATGTCATGTTGATTTCGATATTTTGATGTCATTCCGAATAGTATCATTGGCCTTACTAATGTATAATGCCCTGATGTTATATCAACTCTACATTTTCATTTCCTTTTTGTTCTGGTTTTATCTTAATTAAATTAATGTATTTATCCTTGTATTTTGAGGTAAATTTTGAAACAAATACATCTTGAGTTCGATTTATTTTTATATCTTTGAGGTCATTATTATATGTATCATTGTGCTTATAACTAAGGAACATAATGTTACTTGAACATTGTATTTTGATTTCCTTTTGGCATTTTTAAAATTCAATTTCTTCTTTTATCCTTCTGTTTTCATTTCATCACAATACAAACTTCAAACTAAAGCATTAAAATCACAAACAACATTGTCATTATATCACTAAACCGTCGTTATTTTTTAGACCAAGTTCCCTTTAGGTCGACATGACCTGTAACACAAATACTTGCCGCTATGAATTTTCCTTCTTTTTCTGATTATATAATACATCCAATATAACATTATTTAATATGCCCTTCCATTTTCAAAACGATAGAATGAGATTTGATGGAGAATTCACAATACGTTCTTACAAGTCAAAGTCCACGAATCAGCCCTCATGTTGGGTCGTTAGAATTCTATTGAACGACGCGGTTATAGGAATCAATAAAATATACCGTGGATTGCATGACTGTGTCATGATGAATAGTATACGTGTCACAATCAGCGTAGATTTCACTGTCGTTCCACTGAAATTTCAGCTGGTGAATTTCTGTCTTCGTTTCGTATATACTGTGACAGAATAGACTTTCTCAATATATTTCACCTATTTTATTTCTCATTCTGTCGGAATTGCTATGAATCAGCTTTGATTGCTCTTGTTATTTGCTTAGCTTAATATCCTGTTATGGTTTCCTTTGATTAAAAATACGAGCACAGCAATCTCCACACACTGTCAGAAGCACAAGCAAGCACACGCGCATGCACACACACAGAGGCGTGGCTGTGTGGAACGAAGCTTGTTTTCCAAACAGATGGTTTCTGGTGCAGTCCAATGCGTGGAAACATGGGAAAGTGTCATCTAATATAGTATCAGGCAAACTAGACCAGTGTACGTGGATTTCATAGATGGAAACTGAAACACATATTCCTATGTGTGTATCTTTGTGTCTGTCTTTGTCCCACCGCCACCACTTGACAACTGGTGCTGGTGTGTTTACGTTCCCGTAACCAGTGATTCGGCAAAAGCGACCCGATAGAATAAGTACAGGCTTATAAAAAGTGCTGGGGTCGATACATTCAACTAAAAATTCTTTAAAGCGGAGCACCAATATGACCGCAGTCTAATGACTGAACCGACTATATGTGTGTATGTATGTATGTATGTATGTATGTATGTATGTATGTATCTATCTATCTATCTATCTATATA
>NC_069001.1:25482726-25491085 GCF_001194135.2 Octopus bimaculoides | reverse complement strand
ATATTGTTTCTGCTTCGTGTAGAAATCTAGTAGAGCGGGGTCACAATCAATGGTTTAAACTTGGGAGCCATTTATTTTCTACTCATAGGTTACACTGTACACGTGTACCGTGTGTACATACAAGTGTACGGTAGAAAAATCTTTGTCAGCTCATCATTATAGAAGCAGAAAAAAACTGGTCAGATGATACAAATTCATGTTCACAGTAACATGAAATAACCAAAAAAAAAAAAAAAAACATTTAGGGATGACAGCAGCTTTTCCGAGATATAGATGGACAAAAATGACACTACCAGCCTGTCCGAAAACAAAAGCAACCTCGATCAGAGATACAAACTGAAGTGACCCACTTCCGACAAGTTGTAAGACTAAGATTTATCGTTGGAGATAACACTCCGCCACCCCCACAAACCATGGGGACCTTACAGATAATTACTAATGGTAATATGTATATTGACTCTACAGATAACAAACATACTGCAACTGTACAACTATCTACTCAGATGCTCACCAACACCCTCAAGTTAAATGATTTTGTTAGTCGGTCGCTCTAATTGACTAGACATAGTTTTGAACTTAACAGATATAACACTTTCATACCATTATTCACTCTAATCCGTACAATTGGCATGTGTGTAAATGAATCAGTACTAGGAGACATAGCATTTGACACACTACTATCCTGATTTGGTGTATTTTCATTTACATCAATGTACATGGTGTGTTTTTTACCACAACCTACCACACTACAGACAGTTTCCTACAGGATTCTGTATCGTGACTGGATAAAAGGCAATTATGACAGAAATTGCGTTCCATGACAAGGGCTAATCTGTCTTTAGGTGTCATTCTCTGAAACATTTGGCTATGGAACAATCGACGGTGTTCATTACAGAACACACACGCTGGTTCTGGACGCTCATAAGAACCAGCATGGCGTAAATGTCTCTGTGACTCGCTTGTAGTAGTAGCAATATTTGATGCCTGATCATAATGTCTCTTTCTCATCATTGTGCCATAGACTGGGTCATTCACATCTGACAGAGCTTTAGCAGCGAACTCTGCCAGAAAATTCAATTTACGATAATCTCCCTTGGAACGTTAATATTCAGGAGCACGTTTCTTCTACTTAATTTTAAAATAAGGTTAAAACGGCTAACAATGTTCAAAATGTTAAATTGTAAATTCACTCTTTGAAGTAGGTTTGGCTTTGTGAAAAGCATCTCATAATTTTTCAGATCGTCCGCTAGATTCTGCGACTTATGTGGCGTTTTCACTGATTTCTTTGCTTCAGATTATCGAGGAATTCCTCGGTTACCAAGTAGGAATTGCCAAAAAATAATTTTTCAAGAATAGTGAATGCTTGTTGATATCCTGCCTCACCGCCAAATAAGAGACAACCCCTGATAGCATCTCTTACGGACTTTGTGTATACTGAATTAAACATGTTACTTTCAAATCATTATCTATACAAATCGAATCAACGTTGAGTTGAAATGGTTTAACCAATTCATGATACATGAGCGGATCGCACTTGAAAGTTTACAACCCTACGTTTGGCATTTGTAAGCTTGTAAGTAACTCTCTGATTTCAACATGGCTTTCATCAATTACACTTTCTAAA
This sequence comes from Octopus bimaculoides, assembly GCF_001194135.2. NCBI lineage: Eukaryota > Metazoa > Mollusca > Cephalopoda > Octopoda > Octopodidae > Octopus > Octopus bimaculoides. The sequence goes on along the minus strand of NC_069001.1, from coordinate 25,489,461 downwards.
ATTTTGGGCTTCGTATCTTTGAATGCATATTTTATCGTTTATAAAATATTCACATAGTCGGCTTGCACACTGTAGAAATACTTTTCACTTTCGTCAGCCTCATCTTCATCTAGTATTTCATGAAATGCGTTTTCAGCCTCTGAATCTTTTGCACAGGTGTATTATTTTTTCGTTGCTCGTCAAGAGTATTTAAAGTGTCTTCTGCAATGCATTGTTTTACATAATTTACTTCAAATGTCATGGGTCTCTTAGTCAATGCCCTTTCTGTTTTGAAATCCGCCATTGTAAAGCTTATGCTATTCTGACGAATCCCTAGCATAAATTCACTTTCCAACTTCTTTTCAACAACTGGGAAGTCCTCTTCAAAGGTTTTTCGTTTATTCTTTTTTTTTTCTGTTGTTGCTACTTCGTATAGAAATCTAGGCGAGGGTGAAGGGGGGGGGGTCACAATCCCCACTGTGATAACAAACAATGGCTAAAACTTTGGATCTATTTATTTTCTGCTCATTCGTTACAATGGGCACGTGTACCGTGCGTACATACAAGAGTACGGTAGAAAAACTTTGTCGACTCATCGTTATAGAAATAGCAAAAAATTTGTTACACTGTACAAAGTCACGTTAACAATAACTCGCCAAAAAGATTAAAATAACAATCAGGGATGACAGCGGGTTTTCGAGATATAGATGAACAAAAAAGTCACCCGGAAAGCAAAAACAACCTCGATCACAGATAGGAACCGTAAGTCCAGCGTAAGAATCATTCCAAATCAATTCCCTTTGCATAATTTTATTCAACATGTAAATAAGTGAAAACGTATGGCTTTGTGGTCAGTGCATTCGGATCACGATCGTACCGTCGGGAGTTAGATCCCGGCGAAACTTTGTTTCCTTGAGCAAGACACTTTAATACACATTGCTCCAGTCCACTCAGCTGCAAAACATTATTTGCACCTGTAAGTGAAAGAGCCAGCCTAATCACATTCTGTTGCTGCACTGAATCTGCTTGCGAGTTTCGCCTGCCTGTGAATTGTGCAGCCACTTGCATGTTAATTTCAAGAGCTGGCTATTCCAGTGATCGGATCAACAATAACACCCACCGTCGTAACCGACGGTGTACCATTATAACAATGAAAGGTTTGGTTGAGCGAGTTAGTTTTTGAAGGTAGACTCTCATTTCATCTGTTCGAATTCTGTAAAATATACTGCCATCGCATAAACAAATCTACCAGCACACTGCTCTTTCATGGAATTTGAAAAACAGCGAAGCAGCATGTCGATTCATAATTTTCCTATAATCTTAGTGTATGAATAGATTTAACTTTGTTAGCATTACAAGTCTCCTGATGTATTAACGCGGCCAGCTGCTAGAATCGTTAGCACGATGGGGAAAATGCTTTGCGGCATTTCATCCGTCTGAGTTCAAATTCCGCTAAGGTCTGCTTTGCCTTTTATTCTTTCAAGTTAGATGAAATAAGAACTAATTGAGCAATAGGCTCGATTTACTCGATTTGGCCCCTCTCCCAAACCTGCTGGCCTTGTGGCAAAATTTGAAACCAATATACAATGAAATATGTGAGTTCTACAATAGCTCGTATGAATAAATATTATTTCCAAATTTTGAGGAAGAAATTAATGAAATTAGTATCATCTTAATTGCACCATGATCAGCATCACCTGAACTGCGAAATGTCGACAACAAAAGTTACTATATTAATATAAGAGTCCTCTGAACTCACCATCAGAAAATGGGCCACGTTCCTGTTCTCCATGCCTTATATATAGATTAAATATAATTTACATAAAAATAATTGTAATTTCTGAGTCAACAATCAGCATAAGATATATATTTGTTTATTTTTATTATTTTTCTGGACGTGTATATATATATATTTTTTTTTATCAATCCTGAAAAGTACAGAATTCAAAGTCGATCACAATAACTTCTTATCTTACAATTTAAAGAAAGCTAAGAAAATAACCGTAGAGATTCGGTCTCCATTCTACCAATACTAATGAATTGGAAGATTTTAGAATTTAATTCATTAAAAATATAACTAAACATATGTAGATCGACATACGTCAAGCGGTGTTGCACCGGTCTAGTTGCATACAATGAATAGGATGGGAGAAAATTCTTTATCCTGGATGAAGCGTTGTAAATGGTATCGACATACGGTCTTTTTATAACTCTATACTGGAATAACTTTTTATTAGAAGTATTTCTGAGAGAGTTCAATTAGTTAAAGTGCAGCTGAAGTAAATAATATATAATATAGAAACGCTCATTTTATCAAAACAGATCTATCGATAATCTAGTTATATATATATATATATATATATATATATATATATATATATACCACACACACACACACACACACACAAAGTATATATGTGTGTATTATCTTTATTCTATCATGTGGCTTTAAAACATATTTTCTAATGTAGTCTGAGATACGACGTTTGCTTAAACGTGGTCTTGCAGAGTTCATATATTAAAGTCAATAAATAAAGAGTTGTATGAATTAAAATACTCCTATGTTATAATAAGTAAAAATACGTTAGTCTTATACACAAGATTCCACACAGGCTTCTATGTGCATAAGTACAAAAAATAAACACACACACGCACACTGAGACACATAGCACAATGGCCGCGCTGAGATACACTGATATTAAAGTCAGATGTTTCTTAAGCGATTGAATTCTAATAAATCGCCATCCAATAAAATTCCCGTTATTTACTTATGATAAGTAAACATCTCAACAAGTCTATCCAGACACATACACATTCAGACATATATACCCACCCGTACATACCAACGCACATATCTATTTTCTAACCGAAAACAGATATGTGTATGCAAGCGTGTATGCGTTTGTCTGTGCGGATTCTTCGTTTTTTTTTTGTGTCGGTGTGAAAGTGAGCGTCTATATGAGTGCTTCAAGACAGTCAGACAACAAGAACGTTAAATATACAAAACAAATATATATGAAATTAAAACCAACTTCGCCATCTGACTTTTCAATATCCAAGCTTGAATACAATCAATTAAACTAAAGTACAGTGTATATATTAGTCTGAACACGTAACATGATTTACATCCTCATGTCTCTGCTATACGTTATGTTTATTTTATTCATTCTAGTTGTTGTTATACTTCTAGATTAATCATAAAGCAACTGCTTCATATCTGTAATTCAAATACCGTATCTTCTCAAGTCAAATAAATTTGGTAAAGAAAGTAAATTTCATAAATTCAAGAAAACTTGTCTGGTTCTGTGAGTTAACAAGCGTTTATGAATAACTCAGAGGAAATGAAATGTGTTCATTTTGATAAGTAGTTTATAGTTTAATTACATATTTACTAACTCACTTCATCCCCCATTCGTTCTTCATTCATTTACTTTTTTGTGGGGATGGATGAAGTCGATCTTTATTGTATGTAATTCCCAATTTTTAATTCGTTTTATCATTTAAATAGTTTAATTCATTCGAGTGAAATTATTTTGGTGCAGAGATCTCAAGGATTTAGATAAATATATTGCTTACGTTAGTTATCCATGTGGGCTTCCTATGGCACCGATCTGGCGGTATCATTAGCACGTCTAAACTAGCTTTTTGTTTTTTTCTCTCATTTTGATTTTTACTTTTGATTTACGTTCTGAGTTCAAATTTCACCGTGAATAATCATGTTTTGCTTTTTCGGGGTCAACAATATAAGTATAACATGATTGTTAGGTAATTTTTTTTTTGGGGGGGGGGTATCGTTCATCAGAAGGTCAAAGAAGAGGATATTTGCGGGAGGTTATGCATTCTGAGATACTGCGAATGTGATGGATCTGAGTCATCAGTAACGAGATAAATGTCATGCCTCCTCACCGGGCTTTAACCTCTATGCTGTTTTCTACAAAGAGGTGTTATAGAATGATGTCAGACGGAGTATGCAACAGAAGGTCATACACCTTCGAAGAAGACTGTACCGTCACACAAAGCGACGCAAGCAAAGACTGGATGCATGTCAATCTCCATGATTTTATTCTCACAGAAACATGGCCTCCTGGTTGACCATACCTCAATCCACTGGACAATTACGTATTGGGAGTAGTCACGAGAAATATCAATCAGCATCCTATAACACCATACAACCTCTCAAGTCCGCAATAACGAACACAATACCGAAAAATTGATAAAAATAAATTGATTCGGGAATGTCAACGCTTCGAACCCCGTACTGAAGCAGACATTAATACTAACGGTGGGATCATCAACTAAATGAGAAAAAGGGTTTCCCAATTTGTTTTCAGATGCAGCTTTTCTTTGATGACCTATGCGCCTTTAAATTCATACAAATGGCCTCAAAACGCACACCATGGAAATATGATGGGGTTTGTTTTCAGTTTCCGTCCAACAAATTCACTCACATGGCTTTGATGGAAAATTTGGAAGACCTCTGGTCTGTGCCACGTAAAGAAACCGAATCAGAGACCAAATGGTTGTAAAGCAAGCTCATTATCACCCAACCATGACTATGTGTATATTAATGTTCCTATAAATATGCAACACCTTTTAAACAATATTCCAGGGATATCTTATACTTATTTTCTGGAGAATTTTCAATGTACATGTTATTGGAAAGTGGCCAAATAAAGTACTGATCGAACTGTTGACGATGAGTTCAAATGTTCCCTTAGCACTAATGTAATTAACATAGTTGCCGAATTAGTGATGGCGGAGGTTGTTCTTTTGGTTGTAGTATGGTTAAACCCATGATTCATTTTATAACATTATTTTTTCGTCATTGCATAATTACCTCTAGTTAGCATATATAATGCCGAGATCATTAAATATGATAATACTAAGTTAAGTATTGATTTTTCTTCGAGCGGATAACTTCTCTGAATTATTAACTCGCTAATCATTATTTTTTTTTTCTACATCGACTCAAATAAAATCTTGAATATTTACTTCGTAGTTCATTCAAAACTTTTTCAGTAGGTGAGCTATGAAGTTATATTTTTTCTCAAGCTAGAAACATGTCTGGAGTTATCTTCCGTTCTTAGAATAATATTAAATGGATATACAAGAAAAAAAAACTTTGATATAATACAATTTCTGGCGGATTAATCCTTTATAGACAATGTTTTTTTATTGGTTCACGAATTAAATACGCTGAAACTAAATTTAATACGTTCAAAAAATTACTCGGAGGCAAGAAGAGCTTTCCAAGACGATTCTATTAAGTTAATGTCTGTATGTTTAATTTAATTCCCATTCGAATACTAAATGAAAATAATTGTGTTGCATGGAAGTAACGGTATCAGTAAATGACTAACAATATTTTTATGTTCTAGTAACAACTGGAATCGGTTTAATTGATGTTTAGGTTTCACGAGGCAACCTTTTCGAAACAAATACTCGTTATATACAGCATTATAGTTGGAAGCATTAGAAATAGAAGTCTGTATATTGAACGAAAACTGGAGTATAACAGTAACATGACTTACAAATGTTGCATTCAGACAGGTGATTTAGAGATATCGTATAGACAATATATACATCCACAAGAAGCAGCACATTATTTTAACATACAGATAGTATTAATTATAATTGCAAATAGTTAATCTAATTATTGTTTGCTAATAGTTTGCCATTATAAGCAATAAGTGCGCTTTGCAAGAGACTGATATCATATTAAGTTGCATTGTGGAAATTTGATGCCAGTATGGCTAACGTTACACACTGTAGGTCTTTTACGATAGGTATGCGGCTTTTATTATTTTTTTTTTTGCTTTAAGTGTAGTTTTTCCATGAGCAATAACCATCGTAAATTTATTTATACTGAACCAATGCATGAAGAGAACCTTTCAAGTGTCAGCTTACATTTTGTTTTCGTCCTACTATACAATAGACCGCATCAAAACTGTTTGTTTAATTTTAGGGAACTGACAATATGCTTCATGCAAGTAAAAATCGATTGATTCTAGGTTTTATTTCTCCCATTGGAACAAAGCCAATGCAAAACATTCATACGTTCCCAAACAAGTTAATTAGCATCATAAGTGATGTTAATTGGAATCAAGCAGGAATCGAAACAGTGCAGTGATATAAAGTGTAAAATAAAATTTAAAAAAAAAAATACGAATTTCAATAGATTTCTCCCTTAACACTACAAGCCTCGTCCCACTATTACAAATATTGATTTCTTATTTGGTACCTACTTTCTCGATATCATAATTATGACAGAAACAAGACGAATCAAGCTTTTATACTGGAAATGTAAAGAGAAGTGAATAAGATTTTTTGAACAATTTAGTCCGGTGATCCAATATTTGAGCAATAGCAACTAACATTTGATAATGAATACAACTAGCTTTGACTGAAGCACGTATATGATCGAGTACATCAAACTTAGTAGTACACATAGTGCATATACATACATGCTTATATAAGCATAGAAATGTATGTCTGTGTTTGTGTGTGTATATATATGTGTATCCGTGTATGCATATACAGAAGTATATGAACTTTTACATGTATATATATAAATATATATGTATACACATACGTGGAGGCGCAACGTCCCATTGGTTAGGACAGCAGACTCATGGTCATAGGATCGCGGTTTCGATTCCCAGACCGGGCGTTGTGAGTGTTTATTGAGCGAAAACACCTAAAAGCGCCACGAGGCTCCGACAGGGGATGGTGGCGAACCCTGCTGTACTCTTTCAC
>NC_069001.1:25481279-25482339 GCF_001194135.2 Octopus bimaculoides | reverse complement strand
TGTGTGTGTGTGTGTGTGTGTTCTCGTGCTTATATGTGTGTGTGTGTGTGTGTTCTCGTGCTTATATGTGTGTGTGCCCGTGTGCGTAGTGTGTGTGTATAACTGCATGTCTACCTATTTAACAATCTACCTACCTATATATGCATAAATATTGGTCCTGACTTTCGTGGTACCGATAAGAATATCCAGCACAGGGATTTCAGCTGTGTGTCATCAATCCAGTTTGTGTAATGTTATGTCGCAAGTCGGCGAGCTGGCAGAAACATTAGCACGCAGGGCGAAATGCTTAGCAGTATTTCGTCTGTCTTTACATTCTGAGTTCAAATTCCGCCGAGGTCGACTTTGCCTTTCATCCTTTCGCGGTCGATAAATTAAGTACTAGTTGCGTACTGGGGTCGATCTAATCGACTGGCCAGCTTCCCTAAAATTCTCAGGCCTTGTGCTTAGAATAGAAAAGGATATATGTTATGTCGCTCTGTTTGTCTCCAGTCTTTAACAGCATGTTTTCATATCTGGTCTAGAGAATAAAACAAGCAATTTGATTAGGAAACAGTCGCTTACATCACTACATTCAATTGGCTGGTATTTATTATAAGAGCACTGAATGATATAGTTAAATGTTGAACCCTACGTAAATTAAAGATACGCAGCTAAATGCTGATATATGCCCTATTAATTTTGTGCCTATATCATATTAGAATCTTTTGTAAATATTTACGAGAGAGACCACTGGACAATCCTTGCTTTACATAGTTCAATATTTATATTATACTAGCAAAGGCAGCCGGCGTTGCTCGGGAATGAAATTGTTGCTTATATACTTGAAGAAAAAAAATCAAAATATGCTGTATAGAAATTTGAGGACATTCTGTAGATGGAATCTCAGATGAATGATGGCTGGGCGCCTCTCATGAATGTGGAAAATTGAAGATGTGCCAAAAAGCCTCATTGGTAGTTGGAAACTTTTACGAAAATTAAAATGGGGATTAGATGAAAAAAATGATTTACGTGAATATCCTCACAAGAGTAATTGAAATAAATGGCTATTGTGGAACCTCCC
>NC_069001.1:25477652-25480835 GCF_001194135.2 Octopus bimaculoides | reverse complement strand
TCTCATACATACACACTCACACACAAAATAGAGAGTGAAGCTTTTTTGCTGTTGTTACGTCAATACCGGAAGTTGACATTGAGGAACCTTTTTAAAGAAGTGAATCTTAAATATAAAGCAATATTATTTATTTTTAATTAAAAAAATCAAATGAAGAGCCTAAGATTTATCGGAGGTCAAATTATTCACGCATCACAAGTAAGGAAGCATTTGGTGAAGTCGATTTCACGTGAAAAGCGATTACACACACATCTCTGCTTTTATATATAGTATAGATTATTATTATTTTTATATCCGTGAATCATTTGCATACTTAATATCACTCTTAGATTTCTTGTTAAATGAATCATTGATAAGATTCAGTAAGAAGAGGTGTTGAAATTCCACCGACTGTGTTCTTCTGTTCCGTGGTCAATTATATAAGTACCAATTGAGTACTAGTATTCGACTAGTCCTTCCACCAAATTTTCTGGTCCTGTGCCTACAATTGAAAGCCTATGTTTGTTTCAAATTTTGGCATGAGACCAACAGTTTCGGAGGAGGAGCTGCATGATTTGATCGACCCCACTGCTCACCCGGTCTTGTATTTATCGACCCCGAACGGCAATTGATCTCAGTATAAATAGACGGAAAAAATGCCACTAAGCATTTTGCCCGGCGTGCTAAAGATAGTACCAACTCATTGCTTTGTTGAAAGGATATATTGAAAGTAAGTCTGGTGCGAGGTCCAGGAAGAAAAGGCAATGTTGCTGCATCACCTGAAATTGTCTTTTAGATTGTAATTGAAGCGCAAGAGTGGCCTTCAAACTGACCTTCTTGTTGGGAATTGGCCAAAGACAAGTAGCGTCCGAATTCTGATATCCCTCATACGTGAGAGATAACCTTTCAATCTAAGGTGTATTTTGATGAGGATAGCTTCAATACCTTAAATGTTGCATCTTGTTCGTACCTCACTGTTACGAACATGGTTTTATGTTGGAGATAGTACTCAAGTATCACATACGAAGAGTATCAAGCTGGTTGATGTGCATGTTCAGTTCGTCGGCGAATAAACTGTCAACCACACCGAGCTTGCTTGTTGACAAAGCTGATTGTTGGACATGTGTGTGTGTGTGTGTATGTGCACTCGCGTGTATGCGTGTGTATGTGACTTGTGTCTGTCTTTGCCCCGTCTCCAGCGATGGCAAGCGATGTTGCTTGTGTGTTTATAACCCTGTAACTTAAAGATTCGGCGAAAGCGACCAAGAGATCAGGATACGGGGACCGATTTACTTGGCTAAAATTTGTCAAGCCGGTGCTCCAGCATGACTGCAGTCTAATGATTGAAAAAAAGTAAAAAAAGAATAAAAGGAAGTTGATTTGATCTCAGACTGTTGCTGTGAATATGAATCATTTACATGTTAGTAGATCCTTTTCACACGTCTAAACAGGTAAGGTAGAAAGAAAAAATCTAATTTCGCTCTTCACTTATTTTATGAGTACCTCGTTTCTTTCATTTATTGACATTGTCACTCATATTCAATGCATCCTTCTCTTTAAAAGTTATTCGCGACATAGCGAAAAGAAAACAGAGGAACACATGAATGAATCTAATTAGGATACACAACTTCGCAGGCGACAAATTTGTAGCTTCACTTGCATACCGTGGAATCCATACTATCTGTCACGTATGAATATATAAAATGAAATATAACACTTTAAATACAGCCTCTGCTCTAAATGCAGCACAGTTCTATATTTAAGAGATGAGGAAATATGTACATTATTTATATTTACATTTGACGGATATTTGTCCACATCTGGTTTCTGGTTAACACAACGTTTCGGCTGATATACACTTCAGCCTTCATCAGGTGTCTTGGGAAAATTGCCCACGGGCATATGATATACTGGTTAAGAGCGCGGGCTAGTAACCCCAACATTCCGAGTTCGACTCCTGGCAGTAACCTGAATAATAATAACAACAACAACATCGAAACATACCTCAGGAATGAGAACCCAGGTTCGAAATTTCCCCGAGACACCTGATGAAGGCTGGAGGATATACAGCCAAAACGTTGTGTTAACAGCAAGCAAGATGAGGTCAAATATACGTCAAATGTAAATAATTTAAATGCAGTATCTGTGAATGAAATGTACGATTTAAAAAAGAAAAATTAGTAAAAGTGAAAAATAACGCTAATTCAGCAATGTTTACTGTGAAATATAAGCGAACAAGTAACGACCTGTCAAACACGTTAGAATACTCCCAAATAGTCTCCCTTGGTTTCAGAGAAGTCGATTAATAGATCTCAGTTTTAATACATACAGCAGATTGTGGAAATTGTAAAGATAATTTATGATGAATACATTGTATAATAGTTCCCATAATAAAATGTTTATTTTTTCCTTCTTTTCTCAGGACGAAATGTTTATCATAATAATTGCTTCTTCAGGCAGAGGTTTCATTTAATCTAGCGGTACCGTAAGTAAAGAGGAAAAAATTAAATACATGAACACAGAAAACAGTAAGCAAAAAGATGCCTATAAAAGTTATCTCAGTTAATTAATCATTGCGCCAACTAAATGTATTCCATTATTAATTTATTTCGCGATAGGGAGCTTAGAGCATGTTAATTCCTGTATTCCTTTTACAACAATGTATTCGTTGATATTTATTCTTTCTCATTATATGTAACTTGTTCTAATTTCTTTCGTGTTTCACAAATTTTTTCTATGTATCTCATTATTTCCGTGTCTATCTCACCTACACACAAGGTTGCTCACACAAGCATATATAATATTGAAACACTCTCAGTGGTACGGTCTCTCTAGGAGTCCCGCGATATATATGTCTTCATGTATTTAGGTGCGTATGTATGTGTATGTGTATGTGCATGTTTATACACACACACACACTCACACATATTTATATAAATATGAATGTGTATATATATATATATATGTATATATATGTTTATACATATAGGTATATACTCTTTTTTACTTGTTTCAGTCATTTGACTGCGGCCATGCTGGAGTACCGCCTTTAGTCGAGCAAACCGACCCCAGGACTTGTTCTTTGTAAGCCCAGTACTTATTCTATCGGCCTATTTGGTCAAACCGCTGGATTACGGGGACGTAAACACGCCACCATCAGTTGTCAAGAGAGGTTGTGGTGGTGGTGGGGGGCAACACAGACAC
>NC_069001.1:25473125-25477642 GCF_001194135.2 Octopus bimaculoides | reverse complement strand
GTATATGCATATATACGTACAGGTATGTGCATACCGACATCCACCTGTATGTATAGGTGCATATCTGGGTACAGGACATTGCAAACAAACGTAGACGAGAACACACGAGCCACATAGAGAACATTCTACTTCATCAGCTACCCACGTTTTAACACCGGCGTTTCGACGAGCTTTATATACACACATATATACGACGGGCTTCTTTCAGTTTCCGTCTACCAAATCCACTCACAAGGCTTTGGTCGGCCCGAGGCTATAGTAGAAGACACTTGCCCAAGGTGACACGCAATGAGAATGAACCCAGAACTATGTGGTTGGTAAGCAAGCTACTTACCACATAGCGCCTACATATATATACACACATACAGGCACACACGCACAATATATACACGTATGTGTGTGTATATATATATACATTTACGCATATAAAATACATATACATGTGTGTGTGTTTGTGTGTTATGAAAGTAAATCACGTAGATTCCAAACAGACAACAGTAAGAAATATTGTCTGGTGAGTTTAATTAACAAAAACTTCGTTAACCGAATTGAAGATCTCTAGATTAAATTAGCGGTGAATATTTCAGTAATAAACAACAGAAACCAATTAAGATGACACACAGGAGGACCATGTGGTTTTAATTATGAGTAAAATAATAACAAGTCTTCTCTTATATAAATACTAACTTGTAACGGGAAATATTAACATTGAATGAGAATTCGTATGATGTATGTCAGAGCTGCTGCTACTGCTGTTCGGAGAGTGTTAGCTAGGTGGTCGTCGGTTGAACTGCTAGAAATAGCAACTCTATATCCCTTAGAAAATGAAAACAAAAAGGCTAGCAAATGTGTGTTTGTGTGTGCGTGTGCGTGAGTGTATGTGTGTGTATGTCTGTGAATGTATGTGTATCTCCGTGTGTGTGTGTGTGTGTGTGTGTGTGTGTGTGCGTGCGTGCGCGTGCGTGCGCGCGCGCGTGAGCGTAGAGGTGCCAATTGGATAATGTCTAAAGTACACGCTGTCAACAAAAACAAAGGAAGATAAAGGAGAATGATTTTCTGATTAAAAATCAGAAGTGATTGCGGCTGATAACGCTGCCATAATTACTACTACTACTACTACTACTACTACTGCTGCTGCTGCTGCCACTACTACTACCACTACGGCCGCCGCTACCACCACCACCATCACTAGTACTACTACTACTACTACTGTTACTACTGCCACTACTACTACTACTACTACTACTACTACTACCACCACCACCGCCGCCGCCGCTACCACCACCACTACTACTACTAAAACTACTACTACTGTTACTACTACTACTACTACTACTACCACCACTACTACTACTAGTATTAGTACTACTACTACATTTTGTAAATAATATTTTCATATGTTGAGATTTTCAAACGAGTTATTATCTCAGGATATAGCAATGCGAAGAACTAGCAGAATCGTTAGCGTCCCGTGGAAAATGCTTAACGGCATTTTGTCCGTCTTTGAGCTCTGAGTTCAATTCCTCCCGAGGCCGACTTTGCTTTCATACTCTCTGGATAGATGAAATAAGTACTAGTTGATCCCTGGGGTTCATATACTCGACTTACCCCCGCCCCGAAATTCCTAGCTTCATGCCAAAATTTGAAGCCAATATCCGGAGAGAGAGGAGATATCATTTTTGATGCAAAGGGAAGGAACGCAGCGTAAGTAATTCCTGAGTTTTAACAAGAAAAGAAACAAAAAAAATATTACTAGATATCGTTCGATTCTTAATAGCAATTCTTCTATGTTTATATGAATATACTTAAGGTAGTATTCACTATCGACAGGATGGCCAAGTTCAATTGATTCTATTCACACCAGGTGTCTCCTGCTTAGGATTGCTTTTGTTCAAAAGAGTTCTCATTGTGATATAGGCAGTTTATCCGCAACAATTTCAATGTCTCTTTTACAAAGACTTGGAGAATGCTGAAATTTTTTCAGTGTTATGTCTTACTATATGATGAAAATCTTACAAGTTCAATCAGTGATAGCATTTTCGATATAAGAAAATAAAAAAAATGATCTTCGCTGCATAGATATGTACGAGGAGAACGTCTGTGAAATTTTCCATTTATTGTTCTATAGTTACTCATCTATTCTAGAAGCACAACAGTTCTGTCATACTTCTTACGTTAAACGGGCAAAGGTAAGATTATCGGGGAAAGTATTTAAAATTCTCCTAAACTACCAAGGTTAGAGACTATATATGCTACTCTATACATATACCACCTATAGAATCTGCGGCGTGTTGTTTGCGTTCGAAATATATATGTATATATAGGAGTAAATGTAAGGACAAACAAGTTAGGCAAGTCGATATACAAAAACTATTATATTCATTTAATACAAAAAATGTGCATATGTCTACATGTAACACTTTTATTCAACGCCTTTAATACCTCATACCGTTTCTATTCTGTGTAAGTCGTGCCTTTTTATGAGTCCAACAGCTATTTCTGGGGGCTTAGTGTTCCAAAATAGTGATTGAAAATTGATTCCATCTTCAGATAATACCAGCCCTCGTCTTAAGGGAAGAATTTTACATTTGAGCTGTTGACAGAATGAGGATTAAAGATGGAATTCCATGTTGCAGACGTTATATGCGCTTGGCTTGGAATGTTTGCTTCTCCCTTCATATTCACTCAACCTTGGTCCATCACATTTCTACCTGTTTCGGTCTCAGCAAGATTCATCGAATAGACACACTTTTAGCTCTATAGATGATGTAAAAATTCAGCTGCAAGTATTTTTCACCGGTGGAGACTGGAAATTCTGTAAGCAAGAATTAATGCATCACGTACAAGATTGCAGATGATACGGAAAATAATAGCAATAATATTTCATTGAATAAATAGTTTTCTATTTAAAACATGTCTTATTGTTCCATAATAAAAAAAAAAAAAACGAATGTTTTTGGCAACCCAGTTCATACGACCATACAAGGTTGAGTAAATCAGGAACGTCACATACACATATGCATCTATATAGGAAAGGAATATGCATATACAATCTTGTATACAATTCTTATTCAAACATACGCTGGCGGGCACTCATTTTCGTTAAGTACATTGTGCAACCATTCAGAGTTTATTGTAAAACGTGTTGCCAGATCCCAAAAGCAGTAGTAGCCGAAGTAATGTTGGTTTTCATTAAGCTAGTTTATGCGATTTAATTATTAAGTGTTTGTAAGAATGCTACAAAGGCGCCGCATGCTACAATCCTCAGCAATTTACTTAAAATATAGTCAGTAAAATATCCACTGGAATGGAATAGTTGACCATTGAAATAATAACGTGTCGCGTTTCTTTATATTACATAAGAATTTCCGCACAATAAGGTTGCAGACATAACAAATCTAATCAAGTAACCAGCCTTTACCAATATCTTCACATGTTACAAATACCCGTGTGTAACATCAGCTAGTTTTATAACAAGTATTCTGAAAACTCGCCTTCACACACATAAACCCCAGTGATCAAATAGTGCTTATTGTATCGACTTCGAAAAGACGAAAGGCACCGTTGACACCGGCGGGATACGATCTCACAACGTAAAGGAAACTAGCTGCTCTATCTTTCAAGTAATATTGATTTAAAATTTTTGCAAAAGGCCATCAATTTCGGGCGAAGGAGAGTCAGTTGATTACAGCGGCTCCAGTATTCAATTACCACTTATATAATCGACCCTGCAAAGAAGAAAGACAAAGCCGGCACCGCATGTTGTTCGAACTGAGTAAATAAAAACAGACGAAATAACTTTAAGCATTTTTCTTGGCACGCTAACGATTCTGCCCAATCACTGCTCTGCCTTTGAAACAATACTGATTTCAAATTTTAGCATCAATTCATTAATTTCGGAGTGGAGGGATCGAGTAGATTTTATCAAAACCCAATACTCAGTTGGTATTTATTTGATTGAACGTGCAAGGATGACAGGCAAAGTCAACCTCGGTCAGCTTCAATATAGTTTCTGCAAATCGAAATCTAGTAACGAAATATGGCTGCAACGATAGCTATCAATGAAATGTCATGAAGTGAAATCGAACTTCTATCATTTGCCATATAAGAGAACTTCTTAGCCAATTGGACAAGCTTCGTGAACATTAAATAATGACAACAATATCTCCTACATATACAAAGAGCGTTATATATTTGCATCTTTATTGAGGGGCTAAAAATAGGAAAGGCATCAACAACTGTTTTTTTTGTGTGAAGTTGCTTTGTGTTTAATGTTCAATATGGTCTATGCTGATATCCTCCTATCGCTCTACACACAGCTTTATTATATTCATAGAGGAACACACTTGGATAAACTTTCGTTATTAAGCGAAAAGAAAAACCAAGAAAGAGAAACAACTAGACATAAAATAGCATCTCTATCTATTGAATTACCCATATATAATAATTAAATGTACTACAATGTATTGTGACAGAATATATATATATATATATATATATATATATATATATATATA
>NC_069001.1:25470215-25472947 GCF_001194135.2 Octopus bimaculoides | reverse complement strand
TATATATATATATATATATATATATATATATATATATATATATATATATATATATACACGCACACATACCTACCTACCTACATACATACATATATATTCGTAGTTCATGCTGGGTGTCCATTGATTTCTGGTCAGCATTTGACGATGTAGTCTCCATATATATGTTTTCTCATTTCCCCTTTTCCCCCTCCGCGATTGCTATCGATATTCTTTTAAATACGTTTTGAATACAGACGAGAAAACAATATTTTTTCTAGGCGTGGATATACTACGCGTACACCGACACACTTACAGACCAAAGAACACAAGTAGCTAATACCAAAAGACACAGACATAAACCAATATAAATATACATACAGACATGCATATATATCTAGGTCTATGTACATATATATATATATATATATATGTACAAAGATGTTTATGTATACATACACTCTGTATTTGTACAAGTACTTTCATTGAGATATATTTATTTCCTCGTTTATATTGATATTGCATAAATTTTAATGTGCCTAGAAAATAATCTGTCCGTTTGAAAGACATATCATAGCGATAGTTGCGTCTCCTTACTGCCAAATATATGATCCATTATTTGGCAAATGTTTCATAGTACTGCTATAAATGTATGCATCGTTTATTTTTTAATTGTCAAAGTAGTTTATAAATGAAGTTGGAATGCTAGCCAAATGGATAAATTGTCGGACTAAATGGCGAACGTTTCACATTTATTTCCCAATCATTTTCCTACATGAAAGCGATTCTCCAGAATGGCTCTCGTTGTGATTTGCTAAAACGATCTAAAGAGCATACTGAGAAATTAATTATCGGCATGTCTAGTTTTGTCTTTGTGGTCGTTATTGACTGCTGGTAAATCATCCTTGCTTGTAGAAATATACAAGAAAAAAGGCATTTCTAAGCAAGATCATCCAGTCATTCTTTCGAGCATTGCCTATGTAAGACTTCACCAGTCAACGACCTCCACCGGCTAATTACACACTCACACACACACGCCTCACACACACACACACCTCACACACACACACAGATGCGCACACAGACATACACACAGACAAACATACGCACACACATACACACACAGACAAACAGACATACACACACACAGACATACACACACACACACACAGACATACACACACACACAGAGACATACACACACGCGCACAGACATACACACACACACATGTACACAGGCATATGTACATATAAGTAAACAGGATGGTTTGAGAAAGGGTGTAGACCATTGACAATTGCGGTCCTATATAGACAGTTCTCAAAAGACTTACTGCATGGTCTAGTTTAGAAATGAATGTTATATTTGTACAATAATGAATGATTTACAACATGTCGATAACGAACGCAAAGACAGAAGTAGACATGCTGATAATGAATGTATCCTTTACTCGATTGTAAACGAAGTATAATCATTTGTGGTTCTCATGTCAAAAGTTCTGGTGCGTAAAGCAGCTAGTGATTTACCATTTTTTTCTACGGTAACGGCACCAAACTGTGACAGCAGGTAATACATTTTCCTCTGCTATGTGCTTGCCTTTAAAAGTTACAAAAAAAAAAAAACTTTAAAAAGTTTCTTTAATATATGCTTTTGATTTTATTAAACGTAGATCGATTCTAAACGAGTGAATACTTTCAATCTAAGTACAGCCGAGGGTAATGAAATAGGCAAACCCACATAGCGCTTTGAGACTGACGATTACTTCGTAGAAAGATACTATTGCTACTACTATTTCGAACACGTATTTTCTAATATGAATTAAGTTTTCATTAAAAGTGATATCAGTAACAGGTTTTACCGCCGAAAGTAAAGTAGACGCTTTTGAAATGATAGGGAAGTTTTGGGAAGCTTACAAACAAGACTGTGAATTTAAGAGTATCCTAATTTTTAAAGGCTTTTTCATCGACATACGTAGCGACAATACCGCAGATGGTATTTCAGCATATTTTGTTTGAATAAGAAACATCAATATTTGATACATTTTTATACTTCAGTAATTAACTGCTTTCCAAATTATCAAACTGTCGTGTTACTAAGTGACATTTTGATTTGATACACATCTAAATACATACGAAAGATCGGTAAAGTTAAATGCAGAGGAATAGGAACGTTTTATTGAATCTATTCCATATTCCCCTTAACACTTTACGTGTATCAAGTGTCAGTTACTAAATTTTGGTTTTCTATAAATGTCCAATACACACAATTGTATTTGTGAGGAAGGATTTTCTGTATACACGGTATCATACACTAATCGTCGTAAAAGAATCATATCTGAAACATGAGAGAGAATGAAGCCGTTGGACAATAAAGCTGACTTCAAACAGGTTTTCTACAAATATGAAGAGGTATCACTCATGCCATTGACTTTTCTTTTATCTCTCTCTACAATGATGGTATTGTAAAAGATAAAGGCATTTTCTGCTGACTACAAAAGGAGTAAATTATCACAACGATCTAATCAAGTTAAAGTACTGTAGGGTTAAGCAGATATCTTCTTAATGTTACATGGGCCACGATGAATCACTGACGTAGAGTGTACTGTACATGGATTTATAATACTATGTAAGGTAACTCGGTACAGTATATCTTCCTTGATTGCACTATATCAACAAGAGGCAATAGGAAGTCAGCTGACGTTTGGATAGTGTGTGTATGCTTATATATATATATATATATATATATATATATATATGTG
>NC_069001.1:25468836-25469751 GCF_001194135.2 Octopus bimaculoides | reverse complement strand
ATATATATATATATATATATATATATATATATAAGCAACAGTGATATCCAGAAGATTTTAATCACCTTACTTTAAAATTGGATAATACTGTACTAAATTCATGTGTCTCAAATTAAGTACCACATTCATCTGAATCTGAATCTTTGCTGAACTCATCTACCGTACATAAAGTGTATGTATATATATATATGCATCATATTAGCATACCAGCAAATACACTCAATTTCACAAAAATACTTAGGAAACCATTTAATAAAATCTGCATATTCACACACAAATATATACAAAAGCGTACTTCGTAAAGTGTAGTATAACCAGATTGACAGAAACCCTGATGAGAATAGCAATGTAATAAATGATCAGCAATGTTAGAAACCACTGGCAGAACTGATTTTTTAGTAACAAATCTAGCGATAAGAAAGCAAAACACAGAAAAGAATTTGGCAGGGGAATGCCACGTACAGTCGCTACGCAAATTTGTAGAAATGAATAAAAGCACACACACACAAACACACACAAACACACACACACACACACACACACACACACACACACACATATCTATACGTATACATTCATGCATATGTGGGCACAGGACGTCACGAAACGTGTACAACAAAAATACGAAGTACGAGCACATGGAATATGAGATATTTTTCGAACAACGAAAGATGCAAATGGAAAACAAGACAAACAACATCAAGCAGGAGCCTTCCTCAGTTGTTGCTGTTTTTCTACTCTCGTATTTCGAGCATTTAACAACAATATACGCTTTCGATAGAACAGTTGCTTTCGCTAAGCAAATAAAATAAAATTTAGAATCTTTCGGTGGGTCTCAATTTGTAACACAAACAGGACAGTGAAGACAAACAGGAAGGGCTGGTCAGTCTAAATGAGGTTGTCACGAACGCGTAA
>NC_069001.1:25464554-25467714 GCF_001194135.2 Octopus bimaculoides | reverse complement strand
ACACATAAGTGTACATAAATACGTTCATGGTAAGAGTGAAACATTTCTATGAAAATTTATCATTCTCAAGGGTATAAGGATATCCGCACACACATGAATATGCATATATATATATACGTGTGTTTATGTGTTTGTATGTATTTTTATATGAATGTCTTGGCTCTGGCAATAAAAAATATTTGTGTGATAAATGTTTACCTATGTAGCACTATGTCAGTACTTTATATGGTATAATGATGACAGTGTATTTTTTATGGACTGCAAAAATGTCTTTCTTAAAATAATGCAACTTGGTATGTTTTAACTCATTTGAGTGGAAAAAAATCCTGCTAATAGCTTATTCATGTGTGATTCTGCCTGTCTGTCTCTCGGTCTGTCTATCTCTCTGTGCCTCTCTCTTTCCCTCTCTCTCACTCCGTCAATCTTTCTATCTCTCTCTTCTTCCTAATGCACGTGCTGTAGAATAAGTAATCAGAAATATTTTTTCCATCAATTATTATCAAGCATGAGTATATTGGCTATTTAACACTTGTTTGAGAATAGAATAACTTTTTTTGTGTTTTAGTATTACTATAAATACCAAGAGATCTTTATTCGCATTCATTATGAACAGTATCATGCGTAGACCGAGGAAGATTTCTTGGTTCGTGGGATATCGGCAAGCCTTAACAGACCTCTGTCAGTCGGTAGACCTTCCCCATTATAGTGCTACAGCGGATTCGTGTCGGAGAAACTCTGGTCGTCTGGAGAGATCAGTTAGTTAGTATTACACTGTGGACTTTCGGGCTGGAGTCTATGCACAATTTCCAGAAATCCCTCGCCTTTCATCACTACCGGTGGAGCTCCCCCAGTTCGGGACAAACTGTACAGGCATGGAACAGATGTCAAACAGACCTGTTCCAGATGTGAGCAGGACGATGAAACCATTCTCTGTACACTTACCTAGCATGGCTGACTAGTGAACATTTGTCGAGCAGCTGTTGTGAAATGCATGTCGGAACCGCTTATCGACCGAATCCATCTTTTGATGGGAAGACCGTGGTTGAAACAACTGGTGACGGATAATTTCCTGTTTGGCGAAGCTATCATCAATTTGTTGAAGTCTCACTTAAAAAGAGTGATGGATGTTGAAATGTGTGTGAATGTGACGCAGATGGCCCGTGTGATTGGACCTACGATGACCACATAGCTGAATACCGGAAGGTTTGGAAAGAAGACAGACAGCTGCCTTAATAGTCAGTTGACCAGGATATGTCTCGTTCGATTGTACCCCTGGGTGGAAATTTTCCCCATTTTGGGGAAATGTATTGTTTAAATGATATTATGTTTGTAATTGCTACTCTTTTTAGTGTACTCAGGTATTTTTGTGCTAAACCCCTATTCAGCCCTTGTCTTTTTACACTCATTTTGTGTTATATGTCCTGCCCTTTTATCCAATGAAGAAACGATTGTCGATATATCCTTTCCTACTCTAGGCACAAAGCCCGATATTTTGAGGAGGAGGGCTAGACGATTAGATCGGCCCCAGTGCGCAACTGGTACTTAATTTATTGACCTCCAAAGGACGAAGGTCAAAGTCGACCTCGGCGGAATTTGAACTTGGCACGTAAAGACAGACATAATATCGCTAAGCATTTCGCCCGGCGCACTAACGACTCTGCCAGCTCGCCGTCTAAGATTGTGCATATATCATGCACGTACAGTAAATGGTTATTTAAGCATATATAATTGGTAGTATATATATTTCTATAACCCTCTATATTACATGTATATATATTCAAATCAAAGAATAAAAGACTAAATGTATAATTGTTTATGATGTAGGCTTTGCGTGGTGAAGAGCGCGCGTGCGTGACTGTGTAATTGTGTATGTATCTGTGTACGTGTGTGTGTTTACATATATGAATTTTGTTTGTGTTTGTTTGTGCATTATGCATGTGTGTGAGTATTTGTGTCCGTCTAATACACGATGGCCCCCAAACATGCGCACTGAGAGACGAAATGAACACAGCCCCGACAACGGACAGAATCAACATCCATTGACAAGGTTACCAAAGCAACAAAAATGTTGGTAAAAATATATAAATAATAAATAAGTGGAAATTGAAGTGCTGATTGCGTTAGATATTAGGTTTGTATAACTCCTCACACACAATTATTTTTCTCAAAACATTTAGAAAATTCCCTCCATACTTTACAATTTGAACACATTGATATGGTAACAACCACACACCTTTCTAGTCTAATATGAAATAACATCATATCTAAATTAAATGTTAATTGCCAATTTTTTTAATTACGGTTTCTCATTTCACTATTTATAGTGGTAGCAAGAAGTTATCCATTATAATTTTCTATATCTCTTTGCTTATATTTCCATTTTTATTTTTAATTTGTTTTTGTTCTGATTTTATTTTTACTTTGCTTTTGTTTTATCTACCTGTGCAATTAGCTCTAAGTATCCTTCTCAAGAATTAGATCTTAGCCTTACTAGTGCAGTTGTAGCAGTGATATCTTAGTTCTGTCATTTAGGATTATATTATAGTCTTAGCTTTATAGTTATTTCTCCTGTTATAGTTTATTTATATTCCTCGATTACTAGTTTCAACCAATAATGTTAACTGTTTACACTTATATGATTTGATGGCAGCTAAATAGATTTTGATACGTCAGGATTAAAATAATTAGTATACGCTATCTGCGATTTCGCTTATATGTTTCCAAACACTAATCTCTGACGGCCCGCTACAAACCGTAAGGAGGCTGTAGGATAAAAAATTTCTTTATTAGTGAAAAATCAAGATTCTTCTGTGTCTGCCCTACGTATACGTTCTGTAGTATTAAATGCAATTTAATAACGATGGTAGGTTGCGTGCCGTCGATTATTCTTTCACCCTCTTGGATGATGTGTGTGTTTTGCTAATAATAGTATTGGTGATGGCAATAATGCGACCCTGATGAGATGGAGTATCCAGAAATTTGTAATATGTTGTAATTTGTTACAATATTTTACGAGACATCTTATGATGTGGTTTATTTTTCCGGGATACCCTATTGAAATGTGCATAGGTTTGGCTTATTGTGGTTGTTTCTGTTATTATAATTGTTGCTGCAATAAAGTATCTTCAATGCATTGATTTTGAGCTCTATCCTTTAAGAG
>NC_069001.1:25459279-25464475 GCF_001194135.2 Octopus bimaculoides | reverse complement strand
ATATATATATATATATATATATATATACACACACACAAATTTGCATGACGACCCTCAAATAGCTATGGGTAATCATATGCATACTTCAATGATAGACAGGATATGTAAATTAACAATCTCATCCTGCATATGACTGACAATTAAAATCCAGAATTAGAAAGACAAATAAACAAGAAAAAACAAACGAATCAATAGGTACAGATGGAGGGTAAAAACATCTTAATTATAGAAATAGGGAGAGAAAAAGCAAACAGAAATGTAGTCTTATATTTTTGTGTGAGCATAGTATTTCATTTCATCCGAACTCTATTCACTATTTACATAACTCTTAAGAACTAGAAGTAATTGATTTAGTAAAGGTGAAGGTTTTAATTAGTAGAGGTTTAGCAATGGGAGTTTAATAATCTCTGGCAGCAAATTGTTGGAATTTAATGTTTAACTTATTGGGAAGGTCTTTAATCTACTTAATTACAGCTTCTGAATTTTTCAATAAGTTGGATTGGGAGGCTATCTCCTTAAATTTAGATAATATCTTATCTAGTATTTGTTCGCTAATTATTCTATATCAGATTTAGTACATGTTATTAGTCGAAATGATAGATTGTTGGTAAAATTACATTGCAGCCTAATGAATACAATGATTGTTCAAGTGCAAGAAAGTGTGTAATGCTGCGTTCTCCATTGTTTATATCGTTGAGGGTACCCAGTATGGCTTTACATAGAATCGTTTGATATACTTTAATATAACATAATGACATAATAACGTAGGCGCTTAATATATGTTCTCTTTCATCTGAATGCACTTAGTTATGTTGAGAAATTCAAATATTCTTTTTTCGAATTGGCTTCAGATTCTGGCACAACGTCAGCAATTCCGGTTGAGGGTTTAAGTCGATTACATCAACCTCAGTGCTGAACTGGTACTTGTTTTATTAACACCGAATGGAGAAATGGCGAAGTGGCCTTCAATGGAATGCGAACTCAGAAACTAAAGAGGGCCGAAATACGGCTAAGCATTTACCTCGGCGTGCTAAGGATTCTGCCAGCACATCACTTTGTTTTATCAACTTTCTAATACAAATAAAATCTAAGGCGGTGACCTGGAAGAATCGCTACGACGCTGAAAAAAATTGCTTGGCATTTCTTCTCATTTGCGTCATCCCTGGCGCTGGATTCTATTTTGCGTTTCGTTCCTTAGGGGTCGATAAAAGAAGGGTGACTGACTTGTCTCTGCCCTCAAAAGTGCTGGCATTGTGCCAAAAATTGAAACCAATATTACAAATATGGTGGGATTTTCTGTGTAATTTTTTACACGAAAATCGTAAATAATGCTTACTTCCGATTTCTTTTGTCATAATATTAGACGCACAATTTTATACCTTTAATAAACTGAAGATGTTCTTTGTTACGTTGAGTGAAATCATTTTCCGTGGAAATGATTGCTTTGTGCGTAGTGAATGGCTTTAGCATATTATTTTGTGATGTGTATATATATATATATATATATGTGTGTGCATATATATATATATATATATATATATATATATATGTGTGTGCATATATATATATATATATATATATATATATATACATACAGAGTGAGAGAGAGGATATGAAACGGAGCAATAATTAACTATGAGAAGTGGATCATTGGTACGTTTTTTACAATTCACGGATATGTGTCCTCATCTTGTTTGTTGTTAACACATATTTATAAATAGAAACAGCTGTAAACATACTCTCATTTTAATTAAATAATGAATTTAAAACACCAATGATCCACTTCTCATTATTGCTACATTTCTTATCGTCTCTCTCTCTCTCTCTCTCTCTATATATATATATATATATTTATATATATACATATATATATATATATGTATATATATATATATTAAACCACAGTTTTACCTTTAATTACTTACTACCGTATACCTTATAACAAGGACCATACATACTGAGGTAATGCACCAGGAGTGCCTACGGATACATCTAGCCCTTACAGGGTTGCATAACCTCTAACTTATATATTACACAACACACACACACACACACATATATATGTACCTGAAAGCACGCTATATATTCATCTACAAAAATGTTTCTGTGCGTATGCGTTTTCGTGAGAATTTTCACCGTGTATTTTCTTCTTTAATGAAACGAGAATCTAGAGAAAAATGAAAAATTACTACTAATGCCGCTGTTGCTACTTGTTGCACATCATTATTTGAAATTATCGATTTGCAATTGAACTTTGATATTTTCCAATTCTCATCATCTCTAAAAGGACCTTAATTTAAAAACCTTTGAAAATTCATCATTTCCTCGTGAATTCCCTTTCATGTTTTCGTTTTTTTTCTTCTGTACATTATATCCGACATATCACAAGCTAAAATTCTAAACAGAAGCGCATTTCCCCTAAATGCAACGAGCAAAGCACGTTTAGCGGAAATATTGCTTCCTGCATATATCACTTACGTATTGTAATAATAACATCCAACACCGTTCTGCATTCTTAATTTTTCCTCTTTTTATTTTTTGTTGAGGTGGATTTCAGTTAGTATCATGGTGTACAATATTCTCGCCAAAGTGTTCATACTCAAACAGAGACCCAATGAGCCAATTTATAATTTGGCTGTAAGAACTATAGCAATTACTTAGAAACATCTTCTGCATGAATTTTTAAATGCTAAGTTCGTTGCTAACATTATGAATGTTGTGAACCGAGAAATTTTATAAAGTGAATATAATTTCGTCGTCAGGATGATATAATCGTTCTATTAATTATCAAAGCTGGTAAAAAGAGATGGGAGATTGAGGCAACCTGAATTCCTAATTGATTAAAACAATTAATTGAGATGGAATGCGGAAAATGCAATGGCGCTTGAGCCTAGTTCCAATATTTATACTACGGTGCTAATTTCAGAAATGTTGGAGTCATTTGAGATCTAAGCAAAGTTAAGGTTTTAAAGAAAACATCTACGAAACAGGGATTCAGTTAGAAGTAGAATGATTATATAATGATTATACTCCCCATACAAAGACAATAATATCAGATAATTAAATTTCTTGATGCTCAGCGCATCAGGAATGTAAACTTAATTTGGACTAACTATCTTTCCTATCTGTGAATACGCGTATATATTATATGCATGTAATGTGTATGTGTCTATATATATGTGTGTATGTGTGAGTGTGTGTGTATGTTCATTTGTGTGTCACTATGTATGCACGCATATGCATGTGTGTCTATCTATTGGGGGAGATTTGGGAATGTATGCAATTACTGGTGTGAGAAGTTGAAATACGCCTTTGTTGAGAATTTATCTTTAAGTTAATTGTTCCTTGCTCTCGTTACGAGTGTAATTTTAGTTAATTATGACTTCCTAATTCACTACTCTCAGTATAAGAGGACCGATACAACAGATGTTACTGCTGTTAGGCTATAACTACCACAATCATTATTAGGAAGCGTGTAAGGATTACTAGCTAAACATTATCGTGTAGTGAGTTTAACACAAAGCATACTATAGCAATACTCATTAACTATTAATAATATATTAGTTGTTTTAAGCAATTGTGGAAGACAGCTCCAAACATATTTTAGTGTAACTAGGACCGAAAAACAAATTGTAGGCTTATACCGGAAAAATCAGTAATTGAAAATAATGCATTTGAAGCTCGCTTTCGTAGAAAAAGTGTTTTGAGAATATTTCGCTACAGATGATCGTTGTTATAATGTGAGTGTTACCAGCTCAAATACTACCTGTTCGTTTCTTTTTATACGAGTGTAATCACACTGCTGTAGCTACGTACTTTTGTCTAGTTTTTCACTAGTAGATGAGTCACGGCCATTTCTGGTGAGAGGCATCCGAAACATATCCACTCTCTCATGTTAACGCTTCATTGAACACACTTGAAACGTAATACAGTTAGAACGTTGGCATTGCTTCAAGTGGTAGTGCACCTATTCTTTGTTTCTGACGGAAAGTAGATTTATATTACATTCTGGTTTCCCTTTATTCACATTTGAAATGGATAACCAAAAATTTCACATTAGCATTGTAATGCTTTTCGTATTTTAAAAATGGAAAAAATGCTGCGGAGATTTCCGAAATGTGATGTTAACTGTGATGATGATGTGCGTGAAACAACTTTTCGAAGGTGGTTTGCAAAATTTAAAGCTGGAGAGTTTAGCTTGGAAGATGACAGTTGTAGTGGAAGACCTTCAAAATTGAATGATGTTTTGAAGGCAAAATCGAAGAAAACTCAAATATCACGACTAGAGAACTTGCTGGGTAGTTGGGAGTTTCTAAAAGTACGGCTCATAATTATTTAGTGAAGACAGGATAGATTTCTCGCTATAAAGAATTGCTTGGATCGGTATTCCGTTTGTGATATGCTTTTGAAACGGAATGAAATCGTGCCTCTTTTGAAACAACTTGTGACTGGAGAAGAAAAATTGATTGTGCACGAAAACGTGGTGTAGAAAAGATCCTGGATCCCCACAAAACAGCAGCCAAGGACGAATATCCATGCCAAAAATGTTATGCTTTGTGTTTAGCGGGATCATAAAGGCATCATTTATTATGAGTTTCTCCCACAAAACTAGAACATTAATTCTGATGTACTGTCACCAGCTAACTAATTTGAACCCCAAATATTGAAGAATTGAGGCCAGAGATTGCCAATAGGAAAGGGGTAGTGTTGTAACAAGATAATGCGAGATCACGTGTATTTGGCTACCCGAAAAACTTTACATGTACTTTGGTGGGATTTCTTACCCCATACACCATACACCTCTTGATATAGCGCCATCCGACTAACACTTGTCTCTAGGGAACTCATTCAAAGGAAAAACGTTTTACAGCTACAAAAATATTTTTTAAATGAAAGCTAATAAACAAATTGAGTACAAAATGTATAAATAACGCTCTAGTATTTCTTTTTTGTAAGGTGGGACTTAGAACCGTCTCTTTGCTTCAAATTGCAATTATATGATTTTTAAACATATACATTTGTAATATCAAAATTTTATTGTATAAAGTTACAGGCAATTACACTTTTCACTAAAATTGCAAATAAAAAGCTTCTTGAAGATGTTAGTTTAAACTTTGAAGTACAAAATAAAGTGATATAAGAGAGCATTTAAATTCTAACTTTTTACATATATATATATATATATATATATATATA
>NC_069001.1:25458561-25459239 GCF_001194135.2 Octopus bimaculoides | reverse complement strand
GGTGTGTGGCGTTCGATTATAAAAAGATAAATATAAAATACAACAAGTAGAGGACATCACCAACGAATGAAAAATACGTAATCACACGAGAGAGAAGTGCAGAACAAAATACAAAACAATATACAATAAGAACAAGACATCACCAGTGACAAAAAAATATGTAAACCCATAAAGAGAGACACGCGCGGGACAAAATACTAAAAGAAGTTTAACCCCCCCTCCTGGCTGTCGACGACTGTTAATTACAAACTATTTCAACGACAAAATAGGAAACTTTCATAAAGCACCAGCATCCTGAAATTTAAAAAAAATATAAAATTTCTGGAGAGTTAGAGCTTCCAACGAAAAAACGACGACAACAATGTGTTTTGGCCGAACCGCCCTTAATGTTTGTCGTCGTCCTTGGTTTACTCTGTATGTCCACTCTGTCGTTGTGTGTTCGTTCGAAGCTCTGACTCTCCAGAAATTTTATATTTTAAAAATTTCTGGATGCTGCTATTTTATGAAGGTTTCCTATCTTGCAGTTGAAAGCTCGAAATCGGGAGAAATTAACAGTCGACAACTGAGAGGGGTTACACTTCTTTTGGTATGTTACCCTCGTACTTGTCTCGCTTTATCTGCTTACGTATTTTTCACTCGTCGGTGATGTCCTGTACTTGATGTAGTGTATGTATACAT
>NC_069001.1:25452743-25457219 GCF_001194135.2 Octopus bimaculoides | reverse complement strand
TGTGTGTGTGTGTGTGTGTAAAAACGCGCGCGTGTGTGTTTGTGTATATGATGAGTGCTTAAGTTCGAGAGCGCTGTTTTGATACTGTCATAACCGAAGTTTACTATTCGCCGACAAAACTTGCTGCTCACTGAACGTTACTGACTGCAATGCTCCCTTTCATTCCTTTGTGAATAGAAGCAATCCCATCTCACACTTATTATAACATAAGGACTCATATTCTTCTCTCTTACGTTAAACCCAAGAAGGGCATATTATTCGACCTCAATTACACCTAAGCCAAACTAGCGTATAATTAACTTCAGATGAAACTTAATTTATATCAGGCTTTAATTAATTTAAATTGAACCTGACATCGTCTGGCAGAACTGCAAAGAGAGATATAAACCGCGTATTTATACAGTTCAGCAAGTAGATGTCATGGAATATTTAATAGTTTAATGTCTGATCTCAATTAGCTTTCCTCTCCAATTACTTACATTCAGTCAAATATTTTTATAGAAAATGCGTTGAACATTCGATATACTACATACAACCTCTCAAGCATCACACAACTTGAAATTATGTAGAGTGGTTATAATGTGGTACAAAGCTACAATCTGAGGAGGATTTGGTCTTTTCTGAAGCACGATGTAATTCCTAAACTAATTTCGCGAGCACTAAGATGCTGCTTATCTGCGTTAAGAAAATGGTAGCTACCTAATAATGTTTTAACGTCTCACATTACGCCAAAAGCAAATAATTAACGATGAATTCTCATAATCAATATGTAAGATACCTTTCGATAGCTTATTCGTTGTATCAAAATGTGTTAGGGCTGACAAAATCAGTGATTAATGTATTTGAGATTCATCTATAAACAAAGCTGTTCTTCTCTCTACGAATACTGGAATCTATAGTTCTAGCTCTGGTTTCATCTGTACAATAGTGTCGTACTTCGCAGAGTCTTATGACGAATATTTAGATGTATGATACTTAGATACTTAGTTACTTCGATGTGATTCTTCCAGAACTGACTCCGGTCATGATTAGCTATTTATAGCACCACTTCGAATAAACATTTAATGATGTTTTTATAACATTCATTAACTGGACACGAAATCCCATTCGAATAATGAATTGTCCGTGACAATCTGAAATAGTTAGGTGTTCATCCATGAAGCACTTGAATGTTATGAGACATTTTTCCTATGTATGTCTTGGAATGCTGTTTTCATGCAGAAATATGTACAACAGAGTATGCGTTGTACGTAGTATGCTGTGTAAGAATGTTTTAATTTTGACACAAATCATGTCTCCAAAAGCAGTAGATCGAATAGGTTTTCACTTTATAGCTTTCAAAGTTAGTATTTCTGATGGTATTTTCTATCACAAGATCGCATCATATGTCCAATCCAAACTGCTACTTTATTTCAATTGTGAGCAAAATCAACATTTACAATGATAGAAAGGTCATTTGACAACTGCTAAACGTTTCTTTTTCTCTTTCTGCCAGTTGACTTGATATAGTCTGTGTTAAAATTATATCTAAGCCGGTGTCACTGGAGTTTTGAAAAATTAGGCATTTAGCTAATTTGGTATTAGATATTTATTTGTGGATCATTTATGCAGAACCAATGTTTTCAAAATGAAAATTATAAAGTTATGGCATCTATGACAAAAGTAGGTGCACTTGAAATAAAGTCAAAACACAGTTTACGTTTGAAATTGTTTTCGTGGTACCTCTAATGCTGCGTGGACTATTTTCCTGTTTATTTTCTAATTTGTCTCCCTGATCTCATAAACCAAGAGATTTTCTAATGTGTTCCTAGTTTATAAAGGAAAATTAAGAAATTTGCTACTTTAAGATCAATTAATGTTGTGTAATCTAATCCATGAACAAAGAATAGAAAACTTAACGTGGATTTCATGGGCTCAAGTAGCTCCTGTTGTATTACGCAAGTGCATGCTGGTAAGGGTATTCGTTGAAGATATTAGTAGTCAACAAACTCGAAATGATTACTAACGTCACCTATTGTGGTGCTATACAACACCTCAGTTAGAGGACGGGTTACAAAAAACATCTTGGAAAATGCTTAGTTATATTTTATTAAGCGGAAGGCGGTGAACTGGTGGAATAGTTACCAAGTGAGCAAGATGCTTAAGGGCATTTCGTTCGTCTTTACTCCTTGATTTCATTTCCACCAAAGTCCACTTTTCGTTTTGAATAAAATAAGTACCTTCTCCACACTGAAGTCGATCTAATGGGCTTACCTCTCGCCTAAGATTTGCTAACCTTGTGCCACTGTTTGAAACTTACACTATATTAAACAGAGTATAACAATAAACTTGCAATGTATTCCAATTATGAAGCAGATACCATTTTATATATATATAAATTTGGATTGATTAAAACGAGCTGGAATAGTTTAAATGATATCGTTTGTTGTAAAACCTGAAAATAACGCCATTCAAATTCCTTGACCATATTAAATATTCTTTGGTAATCTAAAGATACTGAACAATGTTGACTGTAAATACCTGAACTAACTCCATCTCTATTCTTTCCAAACTATTTAGTTATAAATAATTGCATCATAAAGCGTCATAAGTTTAGCTTCAAACAGAAATGCTCGTGTTTACAAATAACCTGTTTTCATCTCGTATTATCTATCCCTCTTATTATTTCTGATGAGTTCTTCGATTTTTGGAAAGAATCAAAGCTCAGATTAAACACTAGCAGCAAGTTGTGGCAGCAATGAATCACTAAAATATAAAAGCGCATAATCTATCAAGGCGAAACAAGCAACGGCGTTTATCATCAAAACCTGATTCTGAAAGTCCACCATCAGTTATTCGCTTGAATATCAATTATTTTTCTCTGGTGAAAAATCAATCCACCATATAAAAATGCCTCATGTGGTAGATAACCTTGCCAAAATGATGGAACTGGTATCTGCAGTGTGTAAGTTCCAGATGGCGTTATAAATCTCACATTTCTTCGATTCCTTTCTATTCGGTATATTTTCATGAATGTCATTATTCAAAATTTAAAACGAAACTACTATCTACATAACAAAATGAGCACGTCAGATTTACGTGTTTTCGATCGTGTATGCATCAACTTTAAGTGTTCGTCAGTCGTCAAATACTAAATGTGTATTGATTCTTATCGATGAATGATCTGTTTTTCTTTTTTTTTTTCACTTGACTTCTTTTATTCAGACATTTCATCACGTTCACTGCGTGAGTACATTATTCTCTATTTTCGTTTCCAATGCATGAGTTTTCTCGTCACAACGAATCTCCCTCAAATCTTTCTTGCGTGAGAAAATTGTTCTAAACAGTCTCTCCACCCGATCGCACACTACTGGAACGGAAATAAGCAGTGCGAACTTTATATTCGTATCATCTGAAAAAACAAAAAAAAAAGAGAAGAACCTGTGCATCAGTTGTATTATCTAAATAGCTAACTTGGCTTCTCATGAATGTCTGTTTTAGATGTTGACGCGCACACAAGAGCTCAACACCTCACTCCATTTATATTTTTTAAAAATGAATGAATAAATAAAACTGCTCGGCGTATACGAACCTGGCTGTAATCAATCAGAAGGTTTCTCCAGGAAAGGTACTTCCTTGATAAGAACTAATTGTTAGTTCGAAAAGTAAAACCGTTCGAATAAGAATCTGAATAGAGAAACACGATATTTTCATGTCGTCGAGGAGAATATTCTGACTATTGCAAATAGATCTGTATTCCTCTCAGTAGAGATTCCAGGAAAATATGACGAGAGTGCTCAGTCTGAAATTAGCAATATCTTCGATGATCGAATTAACTCATCAACCCAGGGCCTGCAGGAATTATCTCAACAAAATTAACAAGTAATGGAGTGTAAAAGAATGCTTTGAGACGTTGTTCGACCTGCATTAAATGCTTATATGAAAGATACGTCTATATTTAAAAGATGGCTATTATTGTTTATATTTTGGGATAATCTTAACTTTTAAACTCTGACATTCGAGGCGGTAACAATATAGCTTTATGGATATAAACTGTAACATTATTCTCCATGTAGCTATAAGTATATCACTTTTAGTACACTGAAATCGAAATCTGTAATATAGTAAAACAATATTATGAAGAGCTATTAATTTGAGCCTCAAAAAACAAACGTTCATAAAACATGGAATTTGCGTGGGTTTCTAGATTGCTAAATTTAAAAAAAAGAGCTTGAAATGGGCACTTCACAGAATGTATAAAAACACGTATCTTGTGGATATTCTGCAACCATTTCTTATGTATTATGATATAGTATCATTTACACTTGCTTGCTATGTGATTTGATCAGAGGATTTAGGTTGCACAAAATAAGAAAAAACGTTTACAGCGTTGAAAACGTATATTAGACATTCGAAAGCGCATAAAGAATGTTAACTTCACTAATATATATGTATATATACATATATATGTATATATATATATATATATATATATAT
>NC_069001.1:25450364-25452094 GCF_001194135.2 Octopus bimaculoides | reverse complement strand
TCCCCCATTTCCCAAATCCACTTGCCAGCCTCGGTTGGCCCGAGTCTATAGTAGAAGACGTTTGCACAAGATGACACGCAGTGGCAATGAAACCAGAGCCCTGTAGTTGGGAAGGAAACTTCTTACCACACAACTACACCTACACACATACATACACTTGCTCAGAAGTGGTAAATATCTAAACGAGGTGTATACTGCAGGCTAGTCTTCAAGCCAAGGATATCTTGATAAAATGAAAGTTTATATTGTCGCAAGAATGTCCAAGTTAACGCATATATATTTATTTATTTATTTATTTATTTGTGTTTCAGCCAAGTGGCTGCGGTCATGCTGGTGCACATTTTCTTTCTATCAGTCCTTTCACGTTTATTTGTTCATTCCACTCTTTGTTCTTTCGTTCTCCCTCTTTCACATTTCCCTGCCTTCCCTTTTTGCTCACTTTCCCTACTCTTTTCACTGTGTCCCTGTCATTTTTTCTCGCCCATCTTTATTTCTTCTGTCCCTTCTCCTCTCTCTCTCTCTTCTCGCCTCACGTGACCGGTGTTCGGTCAAGCTCTTTATGTGGGTCTGTGAGTTCATTCTCAGAGGCACATTGTCCCCGTGAGAAAGACGCTACATATTATTCTTTTCTTACTGCACTCAGCTGTCAAAAGTGAGTTTACCAGTAATTCAAAGGTACATGTCATACTCCGAGTAATGCAGTATTTCCCTCAGAACTACATTAAATGTAAACGCATCTGTGAAGTTGATCACTCGTCATATCTTTCGGCGGAGACCCCGGCCTATATACGTGAATCTTATATAGAATGTATATAAGTTAGTGTATATTGCTAGAAATTATTCCAGAACCACTGATGCTATGACAGTGAAAATAAGCCTGAGTGTAGATCATTGATATTTTACGGTGATATATCTCTTAGCTGGCGTCAGTACGTATCTAATTACGCCCTCAGTTTACCTAAATTTGCTTAGTTTACCTAAATAACACCGTGACAATGAAATATGGCAGGGACGATCAAATGTGGCAGCGTAAATGTTTTTTTGGCTTTATTTAATGACATTATTAAATATTATTTCAATGTTTTGATTTTAGTTGTAAACATTACTTGTAAACGACTATGAATTATGATTTGAAGCAATAGGGATGACACAGATCGCCGAAGTAATTTCAAATAAATAAGCACATCTTTCACTGAAAGATGAAACAGATATTTCAGAAGATTTTAATTATATTAATTATTGTATTTAAAAAATACTGTAAAGCTTCACTACAGGTAACTTCCTTTTATGTGCAAGAAGATACATTAAATAAGAACGTCTATGATCACAATTAGCACTGTGTAAGAAACAAAGAAATGCAAATAAGATCCTATTGTTGCTTGTATTAATCAGTGCTGTGATCATACTGGGGCATTTCTATTCGTGGCTTTACCGTTCATACCAATCCTTCTTTTCATTATTTATTCCATATCTATCAATAAATATAGGGAGGGCATTATTAAAATACCATCACGAGTGGTAAGCGAATTATCAGCCGTACAGGCAAATTAATAAATATATACATACAACATTAGATAGGTACATATACGCACTTATGTATATATGCACATATCAAATATTGTACGTATCTATATAACTACATATATAACGCTAACTTTCCGAGCGTTAAACTAATACATCTGTTTGTTGTTTGCACACCCGTCTTCATCTTTTGTTTTGTTTTTTGAAAT
>NC_069001.1:25449736-25450264 GCF_001194135.2 Octopus bimaculoides | reverse complement strand
TACATACATACATACATATAAATATATATATACACTGCACAAAGTATATTGGTATGAGTATACCTACGATAAACGAGTACATTGTTGAGTAGGACACAACCTTACAGGGCATACCAAATGCAAGACGATAATTTACACATAAATAAGAAAATAAAATTACAAATAAATTAAAATTAAATAAAGAAAAAAACATAAGCATGGAGCAAGGAAAGAGTTTTCTCAATACGTTCATCAAAATAGCCAAGAGGAAAAAATAAGAAATAAAAACCAAGAGGTTTACTATGTGAATTTACATTACATGCAAATGTAATTTGTGAGGAGACCTAAGAGTCAAACAGGTGTAGAATACTTCACTTCTAAGTGGAGTTTCTCAAAGGAAGATTACTTCGGAATTGAATTTGTCAAATGTAAGTATAGACACATACGTACATCCTCACATATCCACAGAAGCATGTGCGTGCGTAGACGATCTACGTACGTATGTATATAAATATATATATATATATATATATATATATATATATATAT